>NC_041391.1:286900587-286908862 GCF_002162155.2 Triticum dicoccoides
GACGCGGGGCGACGGCGGCGGATCGGGGCTGCAGCTGCGGCGGCTGCGGCGGCGGTGGGTGGCGGTGGTCGTGTGGCGGAGGTGTGGCGGCGGGGCGGCGGCTTTATAGGGGCGGGGCGGGGCGGCTTGCTTGGGCGAGGGGGCGCTCGGGGGTGGAGTCCGGCTCGGACCCGCCCTCGGCGTCCGTGCCGTGCACGGCGCGCGCACGGGAAAGGCGGCGGCGGCTGGCTGGGCTGGCCCGCTCGGCTGGGCCTTCGGCCCAGTCGGGCGCGAGGTTATTTTTTTTAAACATTCCACCGTGGAAAAATTCCTAGAAAAATAAATAAAAACCTAAAAATTCCAAAACAAGTTTTCTCCGTCTAAATAAAATATTTTGAACAAGATGAACTTTTCTTGGCCCCTAAAATGCAATTTTAAAAACATGCAACATTTTTTTCTAGGGCAATAAAATCCCGAATAAATTCAAATAAAAACCCAAAAATGATTTTAACATTTTTGCTCCGATATTTCAATTATTTTGGAGAAGTCATATTATCTCCCCTCTTTTAATATTTTAAAGTGAAATATTTTCCGGAGAGAAAATAATTAAAATCAAATCCTCGTCTTCACTATTTGATAAGAATCTCAAATATGAAAACTAGAAAATCCCCAACTCTCTCCGAAGGTCCTTGAGTTGCTTAGGATTTCGAGGATTGCAAATGAAAAAGCAATGAAAATATGATATGCATGGATGATCTATGTATAACATGCCAAATTGGAAATTTGGGATGTTACAAACCTACCCCTCTTAAGATGAATCTCACCCTCGAGATTCGGGTTGGCTAGAAAATAGGTGCGGATGGTCCTTGCGAATATCCTCCTCTCGCTCCCAGGTGGCTTCCTCCTCAGTATGATGACTCCACTGAACTTTGCAAAACTTGATCACCTTGTTGCGAGTGACTCGACTATCAAACTCAAGAATCTTAACTGGCTTCTCCTCATAAGTCAGATTATTATCCAGCTGAATCGCCTCCAAAGGTACTGTATCATTCAATGGTATATCAGCCATCTCAGCATGGCACTTCTTCAGCTGTGATACGTGAAACACATCGTGAACTCCTGACAATCCTTTTGGTAATTCCAGCTTGTAGGCAACTTCTCCCATCCGTTACAATATACGATACGGTCCTACAAATCTTGGGGCTAACTTTCCCTTAACTCCAAATCGTTTTACTCCCCTCAAGGGCGATACTCTTAGGTAGGTTCTGTCTCCAACTTCATAAGTTACTTCCTTGTGTTTTGAGTCTGCGTAACTCTTCTGTCTGGACTGAGCAACCTTTAGTCTGTCTCTGATCAGTTTAACCATGTCCTCTGATTCCTTGATCAAATCTGGTCCAAACAACTGACGGTCTCCTACTTCGTCCCACATCAATGGTGTTCTACATCTGCGTCCATACAGAGCTTCGAATGGTGCCATCTTCAAACTGGCCTGGTAACTGTTGTTATAAGAAAACTCTGCGTACGGCAAATTGTCATCCCAACTAGATCCATAATCTAGCGCACAGGCTCTCAACATATCCTCCAAAATCTGATTGACTCTCTTTGTCTGCCCATCTGTCTGCGGGTGAAAAGCTGTATTGAACTCCAATCGGGTCCCCAAAGTCTGGTGTAATTGATGCCAAAACTTTGAAGTAAACTAAGTTCCTCTATCTGATACGAAACTCCTCGGAACTCCATGTAAACATACGATCCTGGTCATATATATCTTGGCCAACTTCGCACTTGTATACGTTGTTTTCACCAGGATGAAATGAGCTACTTTAGTCAATCGATCCACAACTACCCATATAGAATCATATCCTGCCTTGGTTCTGGGTAATCCGATAATAAAGTCCATACCAAGTTTATCCCACTTCCATTCGGGTATTGGCATAGGCTGTAACAGTCCTGCTGGCTTCTGATGTTCTGCCTTCACTCTCTGACATACATCACATATGGCTACATACTCGGCAATATCCTTCTTCATTCTAGTCCACCAGAAACATTCCTTCAAGTCCAAATACATCTTGGTGTTTCCAGGGTGAATCGAGTATGGTGAGTCATGTGCTTCCTGAAGTATCAACTTCCTGATCTCTGAATTGTTGGGCACATAAATTCGGTCCTCAAACCATAAGGTATCGAGCTCATCTTCGCGAAAACCTTTGGTTTTACCTTCGCCCATCCTCTCTCTTATCTCAGCAATCTCTTTGTCTTCCTTCTGAGCTTGTCGAATCTTGTCCAACAGTGTTGACTGAACTTCCATTGTTGCAAGAAAACCTCTTGGAACAATCTCTAATCATAGTTCCATGATCTCTGCAGCTAACTCCTTTGGCATTCCATTGCTCACAAGAACATTAGCATAACTCTTCCGGCTCAAAGCGTCTGCTACGACATTGGCTTTTCCTGGATGATAGTGTAGCTTCATGTCGTAATCCTTTATAAGTTCCAACCATCTCCTCTGCCTGAGGTTCAACTCCTTTTGTGTGAAAATGTACTTCAAGCTCTTATGATCCGTGTACACATCACAACGGTTTCCGATAAGATAATGTCTCCAGGTCTTTAGTGCATGCACCACGGCTGCTAACTCCAAATCATGAGTGGCATAGTTCAACTCGTGTGGCTTCAGTTGTCGTGAGGCATACGAAACAACCTTTCCTTCCTGCATAAGCACACATCCAAGTCCCAAGCGAGAGGCGTCACAATACACTTGAAACTCCTTATGTATATCTAGCAAGGTTAGCACTGGGGCTGTAGTCAATCGCTCCTTTAGCTCTTGAAAACTTGTCTCGCACTCCTCCGTCCATTTGAACTTAGTATCCTTCCTTAGCAATTCCGTCATTGGTTTAGCAATCTTGGAAAAATTCTCAATGAACCTCCGATAATATCCTGCCAGTCCAAGAAAACTGCGGATCTCGCCAACTGAAGTGGGTTCCAACCATTCAGTGACCGACTGAACCTTACTGGGATCCACTGCTATACCCTCTCCTGATATAACATGCCCAAGAAATCCAACTTCCTTCAACCAAAACTCGCACTTGCTGAATTTGGCGTATAACTGGTGTTTCCTGAGTTTCTCGAGAACCAAACACAAGTGTTCCGCGTGCTCCTCCTCGTTCTTCGAGTATATCATAATGTCATCAATGAATACCACAACAAACTTGTCCAAATACTCCATGAACACCTTGTTCATCATACTCATGAAATAGGCAGGGGCGTTAGTCAGTCCAAATGACATGACCGTATACTCATATAATCCGTACCATGTGGTAAACGCTGTCTTGGGTATATCCTACTCTCGGATCTTCAACTGATGGTATCCCGATCGCAGATCAATCTTCGAAAACACCTTAGCTCCTTGTAACTGATCAAACAGATCGTTGGTCATTGGTAAGGGATACTTGTTCTTTATTGTTACTTCATTCAGAGCTCGGTAGTCAACAACCATCCTTAGGGATTTATCCTTCTTCTCCACCAAAAGTACTGGGGCTCCCCAAGGTGACGAGCTTCTACGAATGTAACCTTTCTCCAACAACTCCTTAATCTGCTTCTTAATTTCCTCTAGATCATTTGCTAGCATCCGATAGGGTCTCTTAGATATCGGTCCTGTTCCTGGCAATAGCTCTATCAAAAACTCAATGTCTCTGTCCGGTGGCATACTAGGTAACTCTTCGGGGAAAACATCCGGAAAATCCTTTACTACATGCACTTCCTCTTGTACAACTCCCGTGAGGGCGTTTACTTGGCTCCTCCTAGGCACATGCCTAGATACATACTTAATCCTTTTTCCCTCCGGGGTAGTAGGATAAATTGACTTACTAGTACAGTCAATACTTCCTTCATACTTTGACATCCAGTCCATACCTAATATCACATCCAATCCTTGTGACTCCAAGATAATTAGGTCAGACGGAAATACATGTGTGCCAATGATTAGGGGTATCTGGGTATACCATCTGCTAGCCATGTACTCTGATCCTGGCGAGCTCACTAAGAGAGGTGTCCTAAGGGTTTGGGCTGGCAACTTAAACTTTTCCACAAATCCCCTTGATATGTATGAATGCGATGCACCAGTATCGAAAAGAACAATAGCGGTAAATGACTGAACCAAAAACTTACCTATTACCGCATCCGGCTGCTCTTCAACCTCCTCCACGTTAACGTGGTTCACTTGTCCTTTGTTGAATGGATTGGGCTTCTTCCCTGCGCTTCCGTTTCCATTCCCATTCTTTCCTTCAAAGCAGTCATTGGCATAGTGCCCTGTCTTCCCGCACTTGTAGCAAACAACTTGGCTTAAGTCTCTCTTTGCGGGTGTGGATGGGTTAGAGCGGTTCTGGTTATTATTGGCTCCATTCCCATTCCCGTTCTTCGCACCATTATGGTTATGCGATCCTCCTCCGGCATGGTTATGTCCTCCATGGTTATGAACAAGTCCTCCTGAGTTCGGGGTCAAACGAGGCTTCTGGTTAGCTCCTAAATTGTATTTTTTCCTTTTCCATACTTCCTCTTACGATTATCAATCTACTGCTGCTTCCCTTCAATCATTAGGGCCTTATCTACCAACTCCTGGTAGTTGTTGAAGGTTGCTACCATCAACTGCATACTCATCTCATCATTCAGCCCTTCCATAAACTTCTCTTGCTTCGCGGCATCCGTGGCCACATCATCAGGTGCATAATGTGACAAATTGCTAAACTCATCCACGTACTGGCCAACAGTACGATTCCCCTAGCGTAGGTTGCAAAACTCACACTTCTTCATCTGTATAGCTCCAGTCGAGACATGGGCAGTGCGAAAAGCCTGCTGAAACTGAGCCCATGTGACAGTGTCGATAGGATAGGTGGCTGTGAAATTCTCCCACCATGCTGCTGCAAGTCCATCCAGTTGGTGTGCGGCAAAACGCACCTTCTCAGCATCTGTGCATCCAGCGGTGGTTAACTCCCTTCCAATACGACGTAGCCAATCATCTGCAACTATTGGCTCGATGCTATTGGAGAACACCGGCGGCTGTAACCTTAGGAAACGGGCGAGGTTATCCACTAGCGGCGGGTTGTTGTTGTTAGCATTGTTGTTATTGGCATTGCCCTGGTTCTGAACTAACAACTGCATCAGGGCATTCTGCTGCTGGATCAACTGGGTGATCTCCGGTGGGAAAACAAACTCGGGGTCTCTCTCGGAGGCATCTGAGGGGTTTTAGATGGAAGAGATTTAGAATAGAAAAGATCTAGGGGAGAAACACTACCCATATGTTTATGAGACAAACACAAGCATTCATTCAATCAAACAAGAAAGGGCATACAAAACGGTCTAGGACTATCGCAAAAGTGCTCACTACTACTAGTTACATGGGGGAAAATACTATTATCATATGGTGGTCATCTAGAAATTTTGATCGGTGGAAGACTCCATGATGTCTGCTCCAGCTTCGTCTTTGTAATCATCATCACTTGAATCCGAGTCGGTGTCGTCGATGATGATGTAGTTGTCCGGGCGTATGAGGTCTTCTTTCGGAACTGGTCCTCCCATAAAGATTCCGATCTTCTCCACTAGGTCGTCATTCTACTCCAATAGCGTCTTGATTTCCTCCTCATATCCATCGCATGTGAACTTAAGTTCTTCCTCCAGCTCGATGATCCTGGTCTTCGCCTTCTTCAACTCGATCATGTCTGCGCACATCTGGTTCTCCTGACGTCGAATGTGCTGGTTTTGCTCCTGGATAAAGGCTACGACAGATCTATCCTTCCTGGTGCTGATCATCTCCCATTGTTCATCTCGGAGCCCACATGTTTGATAGGTGCTATCCTCAAGTTCCTTGTTGTAGATTTCTCCAATGCGTCCCATGGTAATATGAGCTGCCATACTCTTGCCAAGGCTCCAAGTGGGTGCTTCGAAAGAAAACTCTATAGGTTTGGAATTTGACGAGAACGTCCTTCCTGGAACTCGTACTTGAATCATCCAACGCTCTTCTTCCGGTAGAGTGGCGTTGTTCGTCCCAGTGAAGCTTGGTATTCCAATATTCAAGTACCTAGTGACTTCCTTCATGTGGCGTCCAAAAGGTGTGTCTTCATCCGGTTGTGCAAACTTGGTATTCATCTCCTTCATCCTAAAGAGTGGAAAGAGAAGAGGAGCCAGAAATGAGAAGAGAAGTGTGACCTATGGTTTATCTTAGTGGCCGTGTCCTACACTCAGCGTGTGCTCAGATACCATCTTGTAGCGACCCGACCTCAGATGGTCAAGTCTCTGTGCTAAGGTGTCATCCCTGGATCAGTAATGCTGACACCACACAGTACTTCGAAGGATTTATAACAGAGTAGCAATCACACACTTATTACATCGAATGTCTCAAAAGAGAACTTATTACAATAATATGGCTTAAGGCCATCTAATGCGATAACAGCGGAAGGCTTGGAAGATAAAGTGAGTCCATCAACTCCAACGGCATAACTGAGCTGCACGGCAATGACCTACGAACCTTACTCCTCGTCTGAAAAGTCTGCAACATAATACGTTGCAGCCCGAGAATGGGTCAGCACATGGAATATGCTGGCAATGTAACACAAAAGAGCAATAACAGAATAATGCTACCACTACATGCATATTTGGCTGGTGGAAAGCTCTATGGTTAGAATTTTGCGAAAAGCCAATTTTTCCCTACTACAAAGGAATCAATTTTAATTTAACTATCATGGTAGTTGAAACATCATTTGAGAAGGTAAACCCAAACTCAATGATCCCAATTAAAAGTAGTTAACAACCCAACAATATTAATTTAAGAGTGTTGGGATACATGCGAATACTCAAGTACTAGATACTCAGAATTGTCCATAACCGGGGACACGGCTAACCATGATTAGATTGTACACTCTGCAGAGGTTTGCGCACTTTTCCCCGCAAGACTCGATCGCCTCCGTTGATTCTCGCACTGCATGGTGTTTGAGAGACGGATGACCGAGACACAGTCTTTCAGAAGCATTAACTCTCTACTCCGGGCAGACCATACCAAACCTACAAACCCACTACCTGCTGATCCACATCTTCAAGAGCTTCACGCAACTTACTCAAACTATGCTAGAGCCCATAATAGCTTGCGGCTGCACACGGAAGTTTCTAGCATGAATAGACTCAGTTCCCTTTGAGCCTGGGTGGCGGTCCATAGGAGAATCACACGGTAACCCCGGGATTTCCAAAAATAAAACAGGCAATCACTGGTAACCCCAGGTGCCTCAATCCACCCAGATGTGTATTAAAGTTGCCACCTTAAGTAAACCATTAATTATCAATCTCACATCTGTCATGGATATCACTCAAACCCAATCCACGTCTACGAGCATAGCATGGCAATATAAGCAATACGTAGAAGTAACTCCCAAGGGTTTGATAATAAAACAGGACAATAGGTTCTACCTCATCAACTACTTCCCAATACCCACATGTTAAAAGCATCCTAATCATGCAATGTTTGAGGATTGAATCTAATGCATAAAAACTGGGTATGAAAAGAGTATGATCAATGTGTTACTTGCCTTGCTGACGATCCGGGTATCCTAGAGACTCGTAGTAACACGCTTCGCACTCCGGGAATTCTAGCGCAGGCAAACAGTAACATACATAAGCAACAATCAAAGATGCACAAGTAGAAATCCAAATAAAAGACTCTGACGAGAAAGTTCAACTTAAGAACTCCGGTTTGCAAAAAGAATCAAATCAAACAAAGCGACGAAACACGAACGGCAAAAGAAACAACTTCGTTTTGCTATTCTGGATCTAGGTCAAATTTTACAGAAGAAAAATCTTATTTGAGTTGATTATTCGGAAAGAGGGTTTCGAGATGAAACTCCAGGCGCTTGAATCGCCTGATTCTGATAAACGAGCGAAAAGATAAACAGGTTTGAAAATCGGATCAGAAATCGCGATCGGAATAATCGCGGAATAAATCCGATAAAAAGAAAAACGACGAACTGCTAAACGGACGAACGTTCGTTAGCAGAAACTAAACAGTGAACGTGTTCGTTAAAACGAATGGATGAGCGGACGTTCGCTAAGTAAATAAACCGAAAAAAAATAAACCGATCTAGAAAAAAACGATCTAGGGATTTCAAAAAAAACCAAAGGGTTTATTTTAAAAAAAACCGGCGGCGGGATCGGGTACCTCCGGCGAGGCTTCGTCCGGCGGGGCGGCGGCTCCGGCGGGGCTTGGCAATGGCGGCGGGGCTGTGGGGCTGTGGCGGGAGGCGGCGGCAACGCGGGGCTCCGGCGGCGG
>NC_041391.1:286909380-286913902 GCF_002162155.2 Triticum dicoccoides
CGAGGGGGCGCCCGGGGGTGGATTCCGGCTCGGACCTGCCCTCGGCGTCCGTGCCGCGCACGGCGCGCGCGCGGGGAAGGCGGCGGCGGCTGGCTGGGCTGGCCCGCTCGGCTGGGCCTTCGGCCCAGTCGGGCGCGAGGTTATTTTTTTTAAAACATTCCGCCGAAGAAAAATTCCTAGAAAAATAAATAAAAACCTAAAAATTCCAAAACAAGTTTCCTCCATCTAAATAAAATATTTAGAACAAGATGAACTTTTCTTGGCCCCTAAAATGCAATTTAAAAACATGCAACATTTTTTTCTAGGGCAATAAAATCCCGAATAAATTCAAATAAAATCCCAAAAATGATTTTAACATTTTTCCTCCGATATTTCAATTATTTTGGAGAAGTCATATTATCTCCCCTCTTTTAATATTTTAAAGTGAAATATTTTCCGGAGAGAAAATAATTAAAATCAAATCCTCGTCTTCACTAGGATTTCGAAGGTCCCCAACTCTCTCCGAAGGTCCTTGAGTTGCTTAGGATTTCGAGGATTGCAAATGAAAAAGCAATGAAAATATGATATGCATGGATGATCTATGTATAACATGCCAAATTGGAAATTTGGGATGTTACAAGAACACTACAATTCTTAGCTACAGATGCGTGTGTGACTCCCAGATGCAGAGGCGGGGGGTCATCATCCTCCTTTTCGAGAAAAAAACAGACGCGTGTGTGAGAGGATGAGTGCGTGCATGCACCTCTTCTCTTCCTGTATAACGTACTACTAAACTCATAGTACAAGTTTTTGTGGGTGGCACGATGGTGTGTGCGAGAAGTCCCGAGAGATAGGTTTAATGCGTCTGAAAAAAGGACTAGCCTAGAGCTCGCCACACGGCTATTCCTGTCGAACGCCCCATTAATCGTAAGATATGTATACGACGGTGCCAGTTATTGCACGTACACAATAGTACTCCCTCCTTTCCGGTTTATGGTGAGTGGTGGAATATTTTTTGTAGTTTGCAAAAGCACCTAATTAATGCTCTTGTTTTTCTAAAAAAATTATGTTTATCCATGCATTAATTGCAATGCATGCATGCATAAAGTACATGCATTGGTCAATTTTCTCTTAATACTTGCATGCAATGATTTAATGCACCTTGGAATCGGAACATGTGTTGGGGAACAGCCAAGCCTTATAAAATGGAAAAACTAAAATTTTGAGATAAGCCCTATAAAACCGGAAAGGAGGGAGTTGAAAAAGAAGTACTCCATCCGGGAATAGTGCCGCACTTCGAAACTAGAACCGTCAATAAATTTTGAGCTTGCGTCTCGTCACATTCCAAATTACTCCACACTATATTGAATTGCAAACCTGTTCACACCGATCACAGCCTAAATGGTTTCCCACTTAGGAGCGTATTAGTACCACGCTATATTGAATTCCAAACCTGTTCACACCGACCACAACCTAAACGGTTTCCCACTTAGGAGCGTATTAGTACTCGGTTATAAATACTAGTATGCCAAGATGACTGCACATTCCTCCTCAACTCCTCATCCACAAAAACAAACAAGTCATTCAGCATCCTTCCCTTGCGTCTGCCATGGCCAGCGTGAGTTCTGGGTCGAGAGATTGCCACCAGGGAGAGGCGAGCATGGAAGCGGAAGCACGAGAGATGTCCCGCCTCGCTGCGAGAGCAGCCAACATGTCCCGCCATGCGGAAGTAGCAGCACAAAGGTCCCGCCGCGCCGCTGAAGTAGAACGGAGGTCCCGCCACGCCGTCGATGCAGCAGACTGGTCCGGCCGCGCCGCGGAAGAAGCAGAGATGTCCCGCCGCGCCACGAATGCAGCAGAGATGTCCCGCCATGCCGCGGCGGCCTGGTAAAATTTCTCGCGGGCAGGCGATGACTGTTACAGGCGCATGCATGCAATCGTCCATAGCCAGATGGATCAGATCTTCGGCTTAGCGAGGTTGCAGGACGACGTGAAAGCCTCGTTTGAACAGGCTACCGGTGTCATCCGGCAACTAAGGGAGGGCAATGAGAGGCTCCGGGCCGAGCGCGACCTGCTGAGGGAGAAGATCGTCCAAAGTGTAGACCAGCAGGAGGAGACCAGTGCCTTGTGGAAGAGGACCGGCGTCATCGTCAAGAAACTTATGGACGAGAATGACATGCTCTGCAACGAGCGCCAAAGGCTGGTGGAGGAATCCGTGGATGTTCTCAAGCAGCGTCTTGAGGACACGAAAGAGCTCATCGCCGCTCGCCGCGGAGACTAGTTCCCGCGGCCTGCAGCAACACATCAAGAAAGTAGAGATTAGCGAGCCAGATCCTTGTCTTCCTTCTTCTTTTGCCCTTGTGTATTTCGGGCATAGCCGCATGTGGCTTTTTAATTATCTTTCTAATTATGTAAGACAATTAATCGTCCTATCTTTCTATGGAAGATCAATGTTGCGAGGCTGGAATGAAGAAAACTCTTGCTGTGGCGACCCTGGCGTTGCTGTTCTTCTAGTTGCTGTTGGGCTTCCTTCAGTTTCCTGGTTTCTTTTGATGTAATAATCGGTTTAGGATGTGAATTGTGTCATCGGTTGTGAAATTTTGGGTTCTAGCGTGGATGTTTGGCCTTTGTTGGCCTCTTGGGATGTTGCGATATCAATCTGGTAGCTTTTAGTCCTTCGTTTTAGGCTGGAGTTGTGCTGAACTTCTTGTGAATTGTGGTGGTTTTGAGTAATGAAAATCGGAAGGGGCAAGCCCTTCTTTGATAAAAAAAATCGTCCTTATATATTCATCAGTCTTGCTATAAGTCGTAGTAGATGCTATATAGGTCCGTCGGATCTTACATCTAGATCCGTGCTTTCATATTTTCTTTTTTCTCTCTCAAATCTCATTCGAGTGAGACATAGCCACGCCATTAAACAGAGGCTCGGGCGCCATTAAGGGAGACCTTGGTAGATAGGTGGACGGCAGATGGAGGTCAAAGGGCTCTCCTCCCGATAAGCACGCGCACGAGTCTGATCGCACGCCTCTCGTACTCAAATAGCTACCCTGCACGGCGCCTCCTAGCTAATAAAAAATGGGGACGCGTGTCGGCACGTAAATGGTACTAGTAAGTAGAACGCCCATGGTTTCAATAATACTTGTGTTTCCGATTGTAACGTGACAACACTTGTTTGAAAATGACTTTGTTGATTGTTAATGTGTGCGCCTTCGCAAATAGGACTGCAAATTTACCATAGCATGTTGGTGCCATGTCATGGCACCAAGCCAAGTTTCATTATTTTCATGCGTGTTTTGGATTTACAGGAATTAAAAAACTAAGTTTCTCAATGTTTCCAACCCAGCCACGACGCCCAGAATTTTGAATTTCATTCCCATTTCTTGCATGGAACCTAGAAATTTACCCGAGGACACACATGTGATTTTTCAACCAACTTTGGTGCACTGGAACATGTGCTTGTATTTCAAATTTGAATTATGCACACAAAGGTGACACGTTCCCTCCCAGAACCACGAGCCTTCTTGAGAGAAGCTCCGATTTGCATGAAGCTTATACCAAAATTTGTTCCTATTCGGCCAATTTTTTTACCATGGCATGGTACTACCATGACATGACACCATGACAAGTTTCATGATTTTAAAACCAAGTTTCTCAATGTTCTCGACCGAGCCACGATGCCCAGATGTTTGAATCTTATTCTCATTTTTTGCATCGGACCTACTCCCTCCTTCCATCTATATAGGGCCTAATGTGTTTTTCAAGACAGCCTTTGACTATTAAAAAGATTAATAGCACATGAGATGTATACTATGATAATTATATTATTGGAAGCTCCTTTGAAATACAAATTTGAAGGTGCTGTGTGTAAGTTGCATGTCATATATTATTGCTCTAACGTTGGTCAAATTTAGCCTCGAAAAACGCATTAGGACCTATATAGGTGGAAGGAGGGAGTAGAAATTCACCCGAGGACACAAATGTGATTTTTCAACCAACTTTGGTGCACGGGAGCACGTGCTTGTAGTTCAAATTTGAATTATGCACATTAAATGACCAAAAACTCAATTAATGTGTAAATAAGTCCAAACGAAGCTGGAATAATTCCAAAACTTAACAGGGCACTCATGTAGTTCTATGTTGCCTTTGTAAATAAACTCAAGGGGGACAACGTATATCGTTTCGCACTCAAAGGTGACACGTTCCCTCTCAGAACCATGAGCCTTCTTGAGAGAAGCTTCGGTTTGCAAGAAGCTCATACCAAAATCTGTTCCTATTCGGCCATTTTTTTACCACAACATGGTAGTACTATGACATGACATCCATGCCAAGTTTCATGATTTTCAGACGTGTTTTGGATTTACAAGAATTTTAAAACCAAGTTTCTCAATGTTCTCGGCCGAGCCACGATGCCCAGATGTTTTAATTTTATTCTCATTTCTTGCATGGGACCTAGAAATTCACCCGAGGACACAAATGTGATTTTTCAACCAACTTTGGTGCACGAGAGCATGTGCTTGTAGTTCAAATTTGACTTATGCACATT
>NC_041391.1:286914353-286924048 GCF_002162155.2 Triticum dicoccoides
GTTTCACACTCAAAGGTGGCACGTTCCCTCTTAGAATCACGAGCTTCCAAATTGGCCCAATTTTTTACCAGAACATGTCAGTGCCATGACATGACACCATGCCAAGTTCCATGATTTCCAGCCGAGTTTTGGATTTACATGAATTTAAAATCTAAGTTTCTCGATGTTCTCAGCAGAGTCATGACGCCCAGATGTTTGAATTTCATTCTCATTTCTTCCATGGGACCTAAAAATTCAACCAAGGACAAACATGTGATTTTTCAACCCACTTTGGTGCACCGGAGCATGTGCATGCAATTCATATTTAGATTATGCACATTAAAAGTCCAGAAACTCAATTAATGTATAAAAAGGCCAAATGAACCCGAAATAATTCCAAAATTTAATAGGGCACTCATATAGTTCTATGTTGCCTTTGTAAATAAAATCAGGGGGGAGGCAGCGTATATCGTTTCGCACACAAAGGTGACACATTCTCTCTCGGAACCACGAGGCTTGTTGAGAGAATCTCTGGTTTTGCAAGAGGCTTATACAAAAACTTGTCCCAGTTCAGCCAAAAATTATACGTATGAAAACAGGGTTTAGATTATCCCGAACATCTCGCTTCCTAGACCAATAATGTACTATGATTTGAATTCAACATAAAATGGATACAGATATTTGAATTGGAGAGCGTTTGGTTAATGTAGTTCACAGTGAAATATGATTACTACTATATGCATGTCTTTTTGTTATCAAGATAATATTTAAATTATTGTATAACTTGACAACAATCGTATTCAAATAAGGAAAATTGATTCAAATTTAGTCCATATGGTAGACGACAATATATATGTTCACATGGTGGAGGAAAAGGTTCATATATGATAGAAGATCAAAATGTATGACTACATCAATTATAAACCGCAAGGTCACCTAATGATATATTCGAATTCAACATAACGTGGATTCAAAAATTGAAATTCGAGATCATGGCATGTGTAATCATATAAAAAGGGACATTACTCTATCTTTGGTGGGAATTTATTTGTTTTTTGTTGTTGTTGAGGGAAGTGCGAATCGATTTGGTACTATGCAGGGTAATCTTGTTCTCTCGATTTTTTTACATTTTTATTGTAGTTTTTTCAATGGCTTCTATAGCAATATAGTAAAAGGGGACATGACTCTCTTGTGTCTTGTATGAATTTTTTTACATGTTAAGTTTGTTCTGCCGAACAAGGAATCCGCACCTTGTTATCCCGAAATTTTCAAGCTCGAGTATCTTTTGTCTCACCTGCTTTGAAACTCCCGGTTCTTCAACCCGCGCCGCGCCTTGTTATCCTAAAATTTGGACGCACGCGAGAACTCCCTCCTCATCCGAAATCGCTCCCGCAGCCCAGACACACGACATCCCCCTTCTACCCCTCAGCCAGAAATGAAGCTCCACGTCGCGGTGTCAAAACCGCTGGGGGTACGCTGGTAACTTACCCTACATTTCAGACAAGCGCGTCCCTAAGCTTGGCTCCCCCTCCCCCTTCGCCCCCCATTCGTACACCGAGGCCGCCAAAACCCGTGAAACCCCACACTCCTCCGTCGGCCTCCCGACCGCCGCCCAGCCGAAGACTCTTCCCCGACTACGTCGTCCACCGCAACAGCTCGCCGTCCCTCATCCACCACACCGGATGAGGATCCGTTGTCGATCTCGTCGTCCCGCCGGATCAGCCACCCCGTCCTCCACCTCCAAGGAGCTGCCCCGACATTCGCCTCGTCTATCGCGCCACCTCAATCCCCACAGCGCCGTCTTGACCTGCCCCACCGGAACCGTAACACCCTCACCAATTCCTCCAATGAAGCCGAGGCCAACTCGGTGCCACCAAGGAGGTTCTGCACTCACCGCTGCATTTTATCTTTTATTCGATCTCACGGGGCCGCCGGTGCTCGATACCGAGCAGACATGGCGTCTCCATCGACGGCGCCGTCGCCGGCCACATCATCCATGGCGTCTCTCCCCCATGTCGTTGCTTCCTCAGCGGCGACTTCCACAACGGCACTAGCTGCAGCTGCTCCGGCTCTCGCTCGCGCTGCGGATCTGTTCTTGCTGTCGGTCGCGCTGCTGCACTGCTCCTGCTTTCGTTCGTGCTGCTGCTCTGCTCTTGCTCTCACTTGTGCTGCTGCTGCTGCTGCACGACCTCCCGCAGCTACAGGAGTTGCTGCTTTAGCACTCGCTCGCGGTTCTACTGCGTGACTTGCTCTCTGCTAGTGCGTTCCCTGCTCGAGCGTCTGATGATTTAGATCACTGCTTCTCTGCTACTAGTGCTCGAACGCCCTAAACATCTATTGCAATGCTCTGTTACTAGTTCAATCAGTTTCGATAGTAAAATTCAGTTTCGACTGTGAAGTTCATTTTCTTCAGTTAAGTTCAGAGTGAACAGTACTTACAACATCTGTCGGAGCGGCCGTGGTGCGGCTGATGCGTTTTACATCTAGCACTTTTTGGTGATGTATTTTACATCATCTATTGCAGATGATATTAGGGTCCCACTTTAGATTAACGTTGTCTGTCTTGTCATGCTTCAGCCTCGTCGCCGTACACCTTAGCGGAGCTGCTCCAACGACGGAACCGTCCATCACAGCGGAGTAGTACCTTCGACGCCGTTTCTAGAGGCCTCGGATCTTCTTCACCGCCTCCGACAGTCACACCAGCATCATCACCATCCTCCATGTCTAACCCAATGATGCTGAGGTCCACAAGGCTATGCCAAAGAGGTTGTACACTCGTCGCATCACTTTGTTTCTCCATTCCTCTGTTCTTCCAATTCATGTGAGCCAAACACCCAGGTTGACTGAAATCCTATGTTTCCAAATGCTCTGTTTTGCACGTGCACTCCTATCCTATTCCTGTGTTTTTCCTGTCCCTGCGTTTATAGAATCCTCCAATTCTAAGGAGCCCTTACAGATTTACTTCATTTTCAGATTGGCATCAAAGAAAACTCTGTGTGTTATGTCCTGCTCCTGCCGTGCCGTCATCCACCCCACCTGAGGTGCACCATCGACAGAAGCGTTCACTGTAGCAGAGATCCCCCTGCAGACTTTCTTTGGCCGCCTCAGATCATCTTCCCCATTGCCGGCAGCCACGCCAACTGCATTACCATCATCGACTAAGCAGTTGAACCTGAGGACTACACAGTTCCGGAAGAGAGGTCGCAGTCTTTTGTGTTGGCTTATGTTATACATCGGTTATTATTACCTGCTACTTTATTGTTCCTGAGTTTTGAATTGCCCATGGGTCTCATATCGAGCCAGCAACGAATAGTATCTGTCTACTATCTGGTTCATCTGCGGTCTTCTATGTGGTTCATGTTGGGTGGGCAACAAACAATAGATGATCCATTGTCTATCTTTTTAAACTGAAGCTATAATCTACCTGCTATCATTAGTTTTGTATCCATCCACTCGTTTGCTACCATCAGTCTTGATTTTTGCATGCACCCCTTAGGCCTTACAAAATCTAACTATTTTTTTATTATGCATGTCACATATTGTACATAATCGTACTGAACATGTAGAGAAAAAGAGAAGACCATTGCGTGCGAATATAATGTCATGCGGACGCTGCTCCATGGTGGGCGAAGTGCCCCCCCTCTCCCGCATTTCCAGATTGTATTCCAGAGGAAGATAACTGTTCGGATGGAGATTCAGAAGGAGCCGACCACGCCTGTTTACCACCTGAGGTGTTTGCTCTAACCTGGCATGCTGATGTTGGTCATATCATGCATATGGCGCCTTGCATTGCTTACATTATACATCTTATATGTCATTAGCTTAGTTTAGATTTGCTTTGTGTGAATGCCACCTGTTTGGTTTCTGTATCATACTCCCACCATTCCTAAATATTTGTCTTTTTAGAGATTTCAACAAGTGACTACATACGGAACAAAATGAGTGAATCTACACTCTAAAATATGTCTATATACATCCGTATGTGGTAGTCCATTTGAAATCTCTAAAAATACAAATATTTAGGAATGGAGGGAGTATATGGGAATTTTGCAATGCCATCTTCTTTAGCCAGGCATCATATACGTGAATCATGCAATGCCATCCTGTTTAGCCAGTCATGTATATGTGAATTGTATTGTGCCATATTTTTTTCCATAATGTATTCCATTTGTCAACAATGTTTATACATTCATCTACTCTTCCTGTGCATCAGCCATTTGAGTCGGTCATGGGAAAATCTGGAGTGAAAACAAGGTCTTCTGAGCAGTCAGTGCTACCTGTCGATGCAGATTTCTTGCTGGTTACAGATAGCTCCTCAGAGGAGGATTCAGAGAGAGATGACCAGCCGTATCCCCCCCCCCCGAGGTGCATGCTCTAACTTGGTTGGGTTATATTGCTCATATCATGCATATGATGTCTTGCATTGCCATGCCATCTTCTTAGATTAGACATGCTTTGTGTGAATGCCTCCTGTTTCCTTTCTATATCAGATATGTGAATTATGCAATGCCATGTTTTCAGCCAGTTATCATATATGTGAATTATGCACCGCCATGGAGCCAGGCATCATATATGTGAATTATCTCATGCCATCTTTTTTTCCATTACGTATTCCATTTGTCCACAATCTGTGTATATTGAACTACTCTTCGTGTGTATCAGCCATTTGAGCCGGTTATGGAAAACTCTAGAGTGAAAACAAGGTCTTCAGAGCAGGCAATGGTACCTGTTGAAGCATATATCTCGATGGTTACAGGGAGCTCCTTAGAGGATGATTCAGAGACAGATGACCAGTCCTATATCCCACCTGAGGTGTATGCTCTAAGTTGCAGTGTTTATATTTCTCATATGATGCATATGGTGTCTTGCATTGCTTAGTTTAGACATCATAGCACAATATTGAATTCTATCTGCTTAGTTTAGAGATCATACATGCGAGTGCCAGCTGCTTAGTATATGAATCAATTATGTCAATTATATCATGCCATCCTGTATACTTAGACAACATGTATGTGAATTATTTCATACGAACCTATTTTAGAAAGACATCATATAGTTTTTTCATGTCATCCTGTTTAGGTACTCATCATATGTTGAATTATGCCATTATATCCTGTTAAGTTATCCATCATATATCTGAAACTGTGTCATGCTATCCTGTTTAGTTAGGCATCATATATGTGAAATTGTGTCATGCTGTCCTGTTTGGTTAGACAACATATATGTGAATTACCACATCTGTCTATCATACAATGTCTGTACGTTCAATTTCTTTTCTTGTTTATCAGCCATTTGAATTGCAGGGGGTGATGGCAGTATCTGAGGGAGCAAAAACCCGTTCTTCACAAAAGATAGTGCTACCCGTCGATGTAGAAAGAACCATGGTTGTACTGGCCCACAAACTAGCCCCACCACACATAATCGAGACTCTTACAGATTGCACACTTACATCGTTGGGCAGAGAACCAGCTACAACCCATCTAACCGCAACCCCAGCGGATAGTAACCCACTTATAGTTGACAAAGCACCATGTCCACCACAAAGTACCCCCACACGAGCAGTTTGTAAAGCTACTGCAGTGCCCAAAGCACGAAGACCACCACAGCTAACCCAAACTCCACGTTTAAAGCAGAAGAGCAACTGTTCTCAGGTCAGATTCCGTAGCTATGGTCCATACTCCTTTGTTGTTGCATCACTGTATTTACTCATACCAACTACTTTCGAATTTGAAGGATCCAATTGAAACTCCAATGGCGCAACAGGTATGTTCTAAACCTATTTCTTTAACTGGATTGCTGTTCTAACTTCTTGCTCTATGTTGATTTCAGTTTTAAGTTGTATAAACAGTTATGTTCTCATGTGATGCACATTACAAGTGTTGCCAATGCTGTGTAGTTTCTCACACTTATATTCTGTCTATGCTGCTGTGTCTTAAAAATATATGAGTTGAATTGTGTCTCTATCTTGATTAGGGAACATAAACTAGAATGATATGGACAATACAGTGACCATAGTACATAGATATATGTTTGTTTCATGCTGTTATCCTGTCCACCTTACTACTAAACCGGTTTACTAAAATGAGTTTGGTATACTACAAGCTAAACCTGTGATGTGTCTGCTTGTTTCTCTTGTAGTATGCAAACAGAATATTGGAGAAGAGCACCCCACTATGCAATGGTAGAGAAAGTAATGCAGATAAGGTTCAAGATTGTGAGACAACCCTGTTGTTCTCTATGAAAGGTGATAAAAACGATCTTGTAGACAATGAGAAAACCCCACAGTCCTGCGTTGATGTAGTGTTTGAGTTACTGGCCAGTACTGCTGGCACAAGCTCTTCCAACTCGCTTCCTGAATCACTTCAGCTTCTTCAGTCTCAGCTACAAGCTAAAAGGCATCAGTCAGCTGTGCTGCGGCAAGAAGCTGAAGGGATGAGAAAGTCCCTGCAGAATTCAGATGTGTACTTTCTTGTGCAGCAGCAAGCGCTGGAGGATTTAAGCGCCAAACAAGAGAAAGTTAATAAGCTTGCTAAGCATCTTGCCAGCATTATGGGTACCCAGGATATTGTTTCTTGAACTCTTCTGAAGTGGTTTCAGTTCTGGACTTGTTTTGCTGCGGCGTTTATATGCTGTTGTGTTCCCTATATTTGCACTGGTGGTGAACTTTGATGCCCAGTGGATGTAATATGTGTAATAGCCGTGATAGCCTAGCATAAGTTACTTGCTTATTTATTTCCTTGTTGTCTTGCTTATTTGTTTGCTTGTAGTCAGTGCAGTTCTTTTTCCACGGTTTTCTAGTGGTTGCAATAACCTATTTTTTAAAACTAGGCCACAATAACAATGGGCTAATATTTACTGTAGTGAAACAGTGGGCCTTCTATGGGTCGTAGAAACAGTAGGCCTTCTACGGGCCATAGAAACATTGGGCCTTCTACGGGCCGTAGAAACAATGGGCCTTCTACGGGCCATATCATCAGTGGGCCTTATACGGGCCGTATGATTGATTGGCCAAACATATGGCCGTAAACGGGCAAGAGTTGGAATCGCCCTTTCATGGGTCGACCATAATGGGCCATCGTTAATAGGCCGTATTTGATGAGGCTATGAAAACGGCCCAATGTATTAACGGACCACAAACGGGCCGACTGTAACCACGGGCTGAATTTGGCCCACAAGCAGAAAATGACAGTAACGGGACGTAAGTAAACGAATGCTCTAAATGAGCCCAAGAATAAATGGGCTCTGAGAAGGCCGAAAGATAACATGGGCTGGAAACGGCCCAACTGAATAACGAGACCTTAATGGGTATAAAGTGATACACTGTTCATTACGGGCCAGTTTCACCACGGGCCGTTAATAGGCCAAGAGTTACATAGGGCCTCATATGGGCTGAAAGGCATCATGGGCCATACATGGGCCAGAAGTGAAAACGGGCTGGAATCATATTGGATGGCCCAGATAATGCTACTGGGCCTAATTCGGATAGGGCGTAACGGGACTTGGTCTAGTGGGCTGTAAATGGGCTATATGCGAACATGCCGTTAACAGGCTTTCCATGGGCCGGCCTGCCACCTTTAGACCAAGTCAAACGGGCCAACCTTTTCACAGGAATGGGCCTCTGTTGGGCCGTGCCACGTGTTGACATATCATAGGCGTCTTCTGTCCAATGAGTGGATGACATCTGTCCCAACAATGAGCCGACACGTGTTTCCTCCAGCCAATGATGATTTTACACGTGCAAAATCCCCATTGGTCGAAGCTGTTAACGGGTTATCGGATCCAAAACCCGACCCGATAGCTTAACGACGTTCCGTTACGGTGGATGCCATGTGTCGGTCACCCTTGACGAAAGCACTTCTGTGACGCACGATTTATCGTCATGGAAGTGGACACTTCCGTGATGATAATTTTGGTAATGTCATGGAACACTTCTACGACAACACAGGTATGACTATCCTGATTCTGTCATAAAGTTGTCACGGATGTACATGCATGACAAAAAACGTGACCTACTGTGACAAACACATATCATCACGGAAGTGTATTTTTTTGTAGTGCCATGAGCCAGTCCTCGCCTAAGTTAAAAAAATTACTCCGAGTGAGAGCATCCCTCCCACTCGGGGGCTGAGCCGTGAGCCAGTCCTCACCTAAGTTAGAAAGCTACTCCGAGTAAGAGCATCACTCCCACTCGGGGGCTTAGCCACGATCCAGTCCTCACCTAAGTTAAAAATCTACTCCGAGTGACAGCATCTCTCCCACTCGGGGGCTTAGCCGCGAGCCAGTCCTCGCCTAAGTTAAAAAATTACTCTGAGTGAGAGCATCCCTCCCACTCGGGGGCTTAGCCGTGAGGCAGTCCTCGCCTATGTTAAAAAATTACTCCGAGTGAGAGCATCCCTCCCACTCGGGGACTTAGCCGCGAGCAAGTCCTCGCCTAAGTTAAAAATCTACTCCGAGTGAGAGCATCTCTCCCACTCGAGGACTTAGCTGCGAGCCAGCCCTCGCCTAAGTTAAAAAATTACTCCGGTTTAGAGTATTCCTCCCACTCGGCGGCTTAGCCGGGAGCCAGTCCTTGCCCAAGTTAAACAATTACTGCAAGTGAGAGCACCCACTCGGGGACTTAGCTGCAGCCAGTCCTTGCCTAAGTTAAAGATCTACTCTGAGTGAGGGCATCTCTCCCACTCGGGGACTTACCTGCGAGCCAGTCCTCTCCTAAGTCAAAAAAATACTCCAAGTGAGAGCATCCCTCCCACTCGGGGGCTTATCCGCGAGCCAGTCCTCGTCTAAGTTTAAAAATCCGTTCACCCGCAATATGCAAACATGTTATTCCCCTAAGTTCAAAAACTTCTCCGAGTGAGAGTGTCCCTCTCACTCGGAAGCTTAGCATCGAGCCAGTCCTCGGCTAAGTTAAAAATTCTATTCCGAGTGAGAGAATCTCTCCCACTTGGGGGCTTAGCCGTGAGCCAGTCCTCGCAAAAGTTAAAAATCTACTCTGAGTGAGAGCATCCCTCCCACTCGGGGGCTGAGCCGCGAGGCAGTCCTCGCCTCAGTTAAAAAATACTCCGACTAAGAGCATCCCTCCCACTCGGGGACTTAGCCGCGAGACAGTCCTCGCCTAAGTAAAAAATCTACTCCAAGTGAGAGCATCTCTCCCACTCAGGGACTTAGCTGCGACACAGTCCTCGCCTAAGTTAAAAATTACTTCGAGTGAGAGCATCCCTCCCACTCGGGGGCTTATCCACGAGCCAGTCCTCACCTAAGTTTAAAATTCCATTTACCCGAAATATGCAAACAAGTTTTCGCCAAAGTTCAAAAACTACTCCAAGTGAGAGCGTCCCTCTCACTCGGAGGCTTAGCCGCGAGCCAGTCCTCGCCTAGGTTAAAAAATCTACTTCAAGTGAGAGAATCCCTCCGACTCGAGGGCTTAGGCATGAGCCATTCCTCGCCTAAGTTAAAAATCTACTCCGAGTGAGAGCATCCCTCCCACTCGGGGGCTTAGCCGTGATCTAGTCCTCGCCAAAGATAAAAATCTACTGTGAGTGAGAGCATCCCTCCCACTCGGGGGATTAGCTGCGAGCCAGTCCTCGCCTAAGTTTAAAAAACTACTCCAAGTGAGATCAACGCTCCCACTCGGGGGCTTAGCCGCGAGCCGGTTCTCGCCTAAGTTAAAAAATCTAGTCCGAGTGAGATCATCTCTCCCACTCAGGGGCTTAGCCGCG
>NC_041391.1:286926093-287184623 GCF_002162155.2 Triticum dicoccoides
TGGGTACTTTGCCGCGAGCCAATCCTCACCTAAGTTAAAAATCTACTCTGAGTGAGAGCATCTCTCCCACTCGGGGACTTAGCTGCGAGCCAGTCCTCGCATAAGTTAAAAAATTACTCTGAGTGAGAGCATCCCTCCCACTCGGGGGCTTAGTCGTGAGCCAGTCCTCGCCTAAGTTAAAAAATTACTACGAGTGAGAGCATACCTCCCACTCGAGGACTTAGCTACGAGCCAGTCCGTGCCTAAGTTAAAAATCTACTCCGAGTGAGATCATCTCTCCCACTCAGGGACATAGTTGCGAGCCAGTCCGCGCCTAAGTTAAAAAATTACTTTGAGTGAGAGCATTCCTCCCACTCAGGGGCTTAGCCGCAAGCCAGTCCTCGCCTAAGTTTAAAAATCCGTTCACCCAGAATATGTAACGGTTCAGATGAATTCACAACTTCAAGTTCGCAAACGCAGACAAAAGTACTTGGGCACGAAGCCCGAATGAGTTTAACGGTTACAAGACCACTCGGCATTCTGAGGCAGATGAGTTTGAATCATAAAGTTTTCTTCATGCTATTGGGGGACTTGCAAGCTTGACGAAGGTGTCCAGGCCAATGCACCAGCTATCTGAGTGGCGGCTTCGATGAAAGTCTCCATAAAATCTTCAAACTGAAGCTTCTTCGATTGGCCACCTGAAGAGCCTTCAGCTTGTCTTCCTTGGGATCTTTACAATGGACACGGACAAGTGAGAGCGCCACGTCAGGTCCACAATGAGCAACAGATTTCTTCCATGCTTGCACTCGACCAGGGATCTCATCGAGTCGAGTCATCATGGACTCAAGGTCGTTTTGAAGAGTATCCTTCGGCCACAGTTCTTTATATATCCTTGCCAATGCCGCCCTCAGTCGATTGATGTACTCTCGGACACCATTTAGACGAGCTTCTAGCCGCGGCATGTTCAGGCACATTGCGTCCTTGATGAGTGACTTGGTGGGGTCCAAATCCGTCTCGATCTGATCGGTCTCCTCCCCGAAGTTCTTACAGAATTCTACATAGAGACAAAAGAAAAGATTGGTTAAGCCTTTGCATTCGAGATTCAGGAAAGCTCACTTGAGCCAAGAGAGGTACCTTCAAGCATGCCATACATCTTCTTCGTGAAATCCCCCAGATATTTCTCTAGCTCATCCCTCTTCTGGTAAGTTGATCCATGATATGTCTCCAACGTATCTACTTTTCCAAACACTTTTGCCATTGTTTTGGACTCGAACTTGCATGATTTGAATGAAACTAACCCAGATTGACGCTGTTTTCGGTAGAACTGCCATGATGTTGTTCTATGTGTAGAAAACAAAAGTTCTCAGAATGTCCTGAAAATCCACGGAGGCACTTTTTGGAAAATATAAAAAATACTGGCAAAAGAATCAAGACCAGGGGGCCCACACCCTGTCCACGAGGGTGGGGGAGCGCCCTCCCCCCTGGGCGCGCCCCCTGTCTCGTGGGCCCCCTGAGGCTCCGCCGACCTCAACTCCAACTCCATATATTCCGTCTCGCGGAGAGAAAAATCAGAGAGAAAGTTTCATCGCGTTTTACGATACAGAGCCGCCGCCAAGCCCTAATCTCTCTCGGGAGGGCTGATCTGGAGTCCGTTCGGGGCTCCGGAGATGGGGATTCGTCGCCGTCGTCATCATCAACCATCCTCCATCACCAATTTCATGATGCTCACTGTCGTGCGTGAGTAATTCCGTCGTTGGCTTGCTGGACGGTGATGTGTTGGATGATATTTACCATGTAATCAAGTTAGTTTTGTTAGGGTTTGATCCCTAGTATCCACTATGTTCTGAGATTGATGTTGCTATGAGTTTGCTATGCTTAATGCTTGTCCCTAGGGCCCGAGTGCCATGATTTCATATCTGAACCTATTATGTTTTCATGAATATATGTGTGTTCTTGATCCTATCTTGCAAGTCTATAGTCACCTATTATGTGTTATGATCTGACAACCCCAAAGTGATAATAATCGGGGTACTTCTCGGTGATGACCGTAGTTTGAGGAGTTCATGTATTCACTATGTGCTAATGCTTTGTTCCGGTTCTCCATTAAAAGAAGGCCTTAATATCCCTTAGTTTCCGCTAGGACCCCGCTGCCACGGGAGGGTAGGACAAAAGATGTCATACAAGTTCTTTTCCATAAGCACATATGACTATTTACGGAATACATGCCTACATTACATTGATGAATTGGAGCTAGTTCTGTGTCACCCTATGTTATAGCTATTACATGAGGAATCGCATCCGACATAATTATCCATCACTGATCCAATGCCTACGAGCTTTTCACATCTTGTGCTTCGCTTATTTACTTTTCCGTTGCTATTGTTACAATCACTACAAAACCCAAAAATATTACTTTTGCTACCGTTACCTTTATTATCATACTACTTTGCTACTAAATACTTTGCTGCAGATACTAAGTTATCCAGGTGTGGTTGAATTGACAACTCAACTGCTAATACTCAATAATATACTTTGGCTCCCCTTGTGTCGAATCAATAAATTTGGGTTGAATACTTTACCCTCAAAAGCTGTTGCGATCCCCTACACTTGTGGGTTATCAAGACTAATTTCTGGCGCTGTTGCCGGGGAGCATAGCTCTATTCTCTGAGTCACTTGGGATTTATATCTGTTGATCACTATGAAGAACTTGAAAGACGCGAAAACTATGATTTTTCCCTCAACTACGAGGGGAGGTAAGGAACTGCCATCTAGCTCTGCACTAGATTCTCCTTCTGTTTTGAGTAAGCTTGCGACATCTAAACCTGCTATTGCTATGAATTCTGATATGTCGCATGTTATTGATGATGCCACTTCTGCTATGCATGATACTTATGATGAAACTACTTCTGTGCGTGATACTACTTTGCCATTAGGTGAATTTCTTGATGAACAACTTGCTAGGGCTAGAGAGAACGAAATTATTGAAGATGTTATTATTGATGATAGTGATGATGAAAATTCTCCCAATGATTATGAATTTCCTATTGTTCCTGAGGGTTATGTTATGAATGAAGAAGCTGCTAGAGCTATCTTTTCTTGCAATGATAGATATGATCTTAAAAAGTTATTATCTAAATGGAAGCAGCAATCTCTTAATGCTTGAATGAAACCTGACCTTGCTTTTGCTACTTCACCTATCTGTGTTACTGATAAGGATTATGAATTCTCTGTTGATCCTGAGATTATTACTTTAGTTGAATCTGATCCTTTTTATGGCCTTGAATCTGAAACTGTTGTGGCACATCTTACCAAGTTTAATGATATAGCCACCCTGTTTACTCATGATGATAAATCTCGCTATTATTATATGCTTAAGATATTTTCGTTCTCATTAAAGGATGATGCTAAGACTTGGTATAATTCTCTTGCTCCTGGTTGTGTGAGTAGTCCCCGGGATATGATTTATTACTTCTCTGCTAAATATTTCCCTGCTCATAAGAAACAAGCTGCCTTGCGGGAAA
This sequence comes from Triticum dicoccoides, assembly GCF_002162155.2. NCBI lineage: Eukaryota > Viridiplantae > Streptophyta > Magnoliopsida > Poales > Poaceae > Triticum > Triticum dicoccoides. The sequence continues at coordinate 286,929,594 of NC_041391.1, forward strand.
TATATAATTTTGTGCAAATCAAAGAAGAGAGTCTTCCACAAGCTTGGGGGAGGCTTCTCCGATTACTTAATGCTTTGCCTGATCATCCTCTTAAGAAAAATGAAATACTTGATATCTTTTATAATGGACTAATTGATGCTTCCAAGGACTACTTGGATAGTTGTGCTGGTTGTGTTTTCAGGGAAAGAACAGTCGACGAAGCTGAATTACTATTGAATAATATGTTGACTAATGAAAATAATTGGACACTTCCTGAGCCAATTCCTGAGGCAATTCCTGAACCAATTGAGCCAACTCCTGAGCCTATTCCTAAACCCACTCCGAAGAAGAGAGGTGTTTTATTTCTCAGTCCTGAAGATATGCAAGAGGCAAAGAAATCAATGAAAGAAAAAGGTAGTAAAGCTAAAGATGTTAAGAATTTACCACCTATTGAAGAAATACATGGTCTTAATATACCGCCTGTTGAAGAACCACATTGTCTTGATAACCCGACACAGGTAGTAAAGCTAAATTCTCTCTATAGATATGATAAAGTTGAAATCCCCTCCTCTAAATTTCATAGTCCATGCTTAGATGAATTCAATGACTTTATGGCTAGACAAGAAAGTTTTAATGCTTATGTTGGTAGAGAGTTAAAGAATAATGCTTTCGAGATAGGACTTGTGAGCGATAATATGGATAGAGTTAAAGGTGAACTCAAACTCATTAGCAAATATGCTTCTATGGTTGCTGTCGGTGTCAAAACCGGTGGATCTCGGGTAGGGGGCCCCGAACTGTGCGTCTAGGCGGATGGTAACAGGAGACAAGGGACACGATGTTTTACCCAGGTTCGGGCCCTCTTGATGGAGGTAAAACCCTACGTCCTGCTTGATTAATATTGATGATATGGGTAGTACAAGAGTGGATCTACCACGAGATCAAGGAGGCTAAACCCTAAAGCTAGCCTATGGTATGATTGTTGTAATGTATGTTGTGTCCTACGGACTAAAGCCCTCCGGTTTATATAGACACCGGAGAAGGCTAGGGTTACACAGAGTCGGTTACAATGGTAGGAGATCTACATATCCGTATCGCCAAGCATGCCTTCCACGCCAAGGAAAGTCCCATCCAGACACGGGACGAAGTCTTCAATCTTGTATCTTCGTAGTCCTGGAGTCCGGCGGACGATGATAGTCCGGCTGTCCGGACACCCCCTAGTCCAGGAGTCCCTCAGTAGCCCCTAAACCAGGCTTCAATGACGATAAGTCCGGCGCGCATAATGTTCGGCATTGCAAGGCGGGTTCCTCCTTTGAATAATCCAGAGAAGATCAGGAACACCAGGACAGTGTTCGGCTCTGGAAAATAAATTCCACATTCCATCGTAGAGAGAATAAAATGTACACAAGTCCAATCTGCTGACGTATTTTGTGGCATGACATCACACCGCTACCAAGCCTTTACTTGAATCGTTTTTATTATACCACCTCAGCACGTTTAGCGAAGCGGTTTCCTTGGCACGTCTTGTCGAAGCAGAGATCGTGTTCCCCTTATTCCGGGATTCTCATCAATACGGACGTGGGTAACCCCACCGCGCCATTGATGGTGGCGCTTGGGAGATAAGCGAGTTTTACTAGGCTGGTGGGGGGCACATAGTCTTCGCCCGCCTATATATAAGGGATAAGGATTCACCTTTTCACCCGCGCCTTCTTCCTCCTTTGCTTATCCACCACCGCGCACTCAAGCTCCAATGCCCAAGCTCGCGCATCTCGTCTTAACCGTCCCCGACCATGTCCGGAGGGGGAGGCAAATGGTTGGCTTCCACCGTTAAGGAGGAGCACATCACCAAGCTGCGCAGCGCCGGATACCTTTCCGGCGATATCGCGCACCGGCTGCCCGACAAGGGGCAGCTCATCCCTACCCCCGGGCCCCATGAGAGGGTCGTTTTCCTTCCCCACTTCCTCCGCGGACTGGGCTTTCCACTTCACGCCTTTGTCCGGGGGCTCATGTTCTACTACGGCCTGGATTTCCACGATCTGGCGCCGAACTTCATCCTCAACATCTCGGCGTTTATCGTCGTGTGCGAGGCCCTCCTCTGCATCCGGCCCCACTTCGGCTTGTGGCTCAAAACCTTCAACGTCAAGCCGAAGGTAGTGAAGGGCACACAGGCGGAGTGCAGAGGCGCTATGTTGGGCAAGATGCCCAACGTCCTCTGGTTCGAAGGGGCCTTCGTGGACTCCGTCAAGGGGTGGCAATCGGGGTGGTTCTATATCACCGAGCCGTGCGACCCTAAGTGGGCGGTGGCCCCCGAGTTTAGATCTGGTATCCCTACGCAGCTCACCTCCTGGAAAGAGAAAGGCTTGCTGTGGGGTAATCCGAAGGAGCTGACGGGACTCCGAGCCTGTATCCAGAAGCTGGTGAGCAAGAAGCTCAGGCTCGTTGACGTGGTCCAAGTCATGCTCGTCCGCCGGATCCTCCCGTGCCAAGAACGGGCATTCAATCTGTGGGAGTTCGATCCGGAACAGCACCAGGCGCTAAGCGGGGCTCTTCGACATGACGTACAAAGGCGCCTGGAGGGTGCTGTTTAAGGGCGCCGAAGCCCCCGCATCCGCGACGGAAGATCGCGGATTTCACTCGCAGCATCCGGCTGACGAGGTAAGTGATTCTACCCCTTTACGGGACACTTGTTGTAAATAGACTGACTCTAAGAGGATTTCAATCTCCCTTTTCCTTTGACATGAATGGATGAAGAAGGCCGAGCAGCTCATCTGCCCGGCTCCCATGCCAGAAGACCCAGTGGATGCCCGTCTAGCGGGGCTGCTGGTTTTGGCACCGCACGTGGTGCCGGAGAAGAAGGCCAAGAAGGTGGCCACGGGCACTCGAAAGAGTTCCCGTAATCAGGCGTTCGACGACGAGGCGGACTCCTCCCCCGAAGATGAGGAGGAGGAAGAAGACTCTCTCCCGGAGGGGGGAGAGAGGAAGAGGAAGGCTTCCCCAACAGGGGAGGCCGAAGGGTCCAAGAGGGGGAGAACTATTCTCCCAGACAGCTCCGCCAACACCGACGTTGGTGACGAGGAGTGGCCCTCAAGGGTCAGGCTTCCGGCGAGATCGTAAGTATCCGGATCCCTGATATGCAATTTCTTTCGTGTCACATAGTGTCCTACTAATGCCACATACTGCCCGCAGTCCAGCCGATGATGATCTCCCCGCTTCATCGAGCGGGTCGTTGGCCCCGTCGGATGTGTACTCACTTCCGACTGCCTCTACCACCCGTGCCGATGAGGACGCCGAGGTGGGATCCCAGAAAGGGACCCATCAGGAGGAGGCTCCGGAGGCGCCGCAAGGCAGCCTCCCGGACTTTGCGCCGGACTCTACGTCGGAACCTGCAGTGGTTCCAGAGTCTGGCAGGAGGCCCCTTCGAAAGAAGGGCAAGACCGTGACGCCGGCGGCCTCCGTCCAACCGGAGGCGCTGGACAACTTGCTGGAGGCGCTCAAAGGCGCTTCCATCCAGGAAGAACACCGCACTGTTATGAGTGCGGTGATTCAGAAGGTCCAGCTCGCCAAGAGCGGGCTGACCGAAGCCTGTAGTAGCCTTTTAACAGGCTTTGAGGTAAGAAGTTAAAATTGTGTAATGTAATACCGCATAGACAGTAGCCCCTGATGCTCGGTGTGGTGTTCGGAAAGAAAATCCGGACTGAGGATCTAAAAAGATATTCGCAGGTTGCTAATAAATTATGTCAATATGGGTTTGCAGGCTGTGCTGCTGACCTCTACCGGACTCAATGCGGAGGTTGGTACATTAAAGCAAGATCTCGAGCGGTCCGAGCGAGAGCTCGGCCATGCCAAGAGGCAGCTCAAGGACAAAGAAGGTGAGTAGCACCACTTTGAATTGTTACCTTACAGAAAAGGATTTTGGTCGCAATAAAATTAACAAGGATAATATGGGTATTGCAGGGGCCACAAACGAGGTGGCAGCCCTGAAGGAGGCTGTGTCCGCGGCCGAACGCAGTGCGGCCGCGGAACGGGCAGAGCGAGAAAAGCAGGAGGCACAGGTGGCGGAAGTGCGGCAAGAGCTCCAGGCTCTCATGGAGAAGCATGAGAGCTTGGAGCGCGACTCCAAGACTCGAGAGTCCGAGCTTGCCTCGGCTCTCGAAAGTGCCAACTCCACCAAGGACGAGGCCCATAAGGCCCTTCAGGAGGTTGAAGATGTGAAGAAGATAGCGGCGGGTAAGGCATTTTTCATGCAAAGCAAGCATGTTAATGTAAACTACCTGACACTTACCCGCATTCGGAGCTCTCCAGGGGCGTTTGCAGATCTGCCGCATAGTGTGTCCGATGCCGCCGCATTCTACCGTGGCGAGGAGGGGAGCTCAACGGAGAAGGTCTTCTGGTCTTAGTACAGTGAGGCCGGCCATCCGGTGCCCCCAAGCGACCAGCTGAAGCAGCTGGTCGAACTCCACAAGGTAGCTGAGGAGGCCATGAAGGGCCTTATAGTCCGGCTGTGGCCTGGACAGGCCATGCCTGGAAGCTACTTCGGCCTCGTGCGGCGGCTGGTGGATGCGTGCCCCTGGGTGGAGGTCATCAAGCGCTCCGCCTGTATTGAAGGTGCTCGTCGGGCCCTTGCCCGCACAAAGGTGCACTGGGGCAGGCTGGATGCGGAGAGGCTTCTTACTGACCCGCCGCCACCGGGCAAGGAGTATCGTACACCCGAAATGTATTATAAAACTGTCCTGAAGGGAGCCCGCGACATTGCGGATGATGCCCTAGAGATGTAATTTTTGAGTGAACTTGTTGTGTATTATCCTGTGCGCTGAAAACTTTGTTCATGTGCGCTTTAAGCAACACTTGTTTAATTTAAAATATTACCTTCTGTGAGGCCGTTTATAAAATATGAGAGATGGCAAGTCGTTGGCTTCAGCCCCCAAGCCGCAAGTGCTGGGGTGTTCGGGATAACTTGAGCACTCTTGTTCCCATTTTTGGGTCCATCTAGGGAGGCGCTCAACACAACGAACAAGGCAACCGGACTTATAATGCTTGAACACTCTCACTTAGCCATAGAATTCTATAATTTTAAATTTCGGTGAAGCCCCTAGTATTCGGAAGACCGAATTCGGGGCGCTATCCACGCCTTCGTCGGACATTATCTGGAACTTCGCTCGAAGCGGCGTGAGTCTTTAAGGACCCGAAAATACCTCTCGAACAGCGACTAGTCTCTCGCCTTATCATGCCGGTCAGTTTTAGCTTTCTCCACTGAGGCGCTCGCCCAGCTCAACAGGGGCGCAATCGCAGTGGTTCTCCCAGTGCCACCTTAGTCGACGGAACGGAACGTAAGGCACCAAAACGTGGGAGCCGGGTAAACCCAACTATTGACCCAAGACATGATTCGGAGCCGATTCATATAATGCTATAAGTTCGGGGTGCCGCACTTGTGAAAGTGTTCGGACTTATCACACCATAATGTGGGGAATGTAAGCCCCTGGTGTATTAGGCCGTATCAAAATATACGAGTGCAAGATGTCATGTAATGAACATATATATGTAATAACAGGCAAAAAAGTGCTGCATCATTTATTAAAGGAAGTCTGCTATGAGTGCGGACTGATACAAATAGTGCGGTAAGCAAGGGTTTTGGACTAGTTAAACATGTCCCCCTCCAGGGATGGGCTGCGGACTTGGTGTATATAATCAAATTTAATGCTCGTAACTGAGACCACCTGAGTGTTCGTCGCCGCATTCTTTCTTCCCCGGCTGTTGCATCATGAGTTCGGCAGGTTCACCGCCGGACAGGGACTCTGGCTAACGGAGTCGTGTGTATACAAATAAGGAAAATAATAATAAGAAAGAGTGACACACTTGCGAGCCCCTGGTGTGGTCGAGCCGCACTCTGGGTCTATTATGGTCGTGCCCCTTCCCCTACGTCCATGGTATCTCCAAAGCGTAATGATGTACACGGAGGGTTATTCTTGCAATCATGCGAGGGCGGGGGTTAGGGCCGCATTGCTATGCGTGCTCGGATCGTGTTAGGTGGTCTTGGTTGGTGTTGCTTCGGGCGCGTTTGGCTGTATCCGGCCGTTTAATGGCCGGACTCGAAAATTGCCTTAAAAGGCTGCTCTGTACTTCTGTCGCGAGAGCCGCTGTATGTTCCTCCGTTCAGAGGGAGCGGTCCATATTTCTGTTGACCGTGATGACTCCACGAGGGCCTGGCATCTTGAGCTTGAGGTATGCATAATGCGGCACCGCGTTGAACTTTGCAAACGCGGTTCGTCCGAGCAGAGCGTGATAGCCGCTGGGAAATGGGACTACGTCGAAGATTAACTCCTCGCTCCGGAAACTATCCGGGGATCCGAAGACCACTTCCAGTGTGACTGAGCCTGTACAATTGGCCTCCACACCTGGTATGACGCCTTTAAAGGTTGTCTTTGTAGGTTTAATCCTTGAGGGGTCTATGCCCATCTTGCGCACTGTATCCTGATAAAGCAGGTTCAGGCTACTGCCGCCATCCATCAGGACTCTCGTGAGGTGAAATCCATCGACGATTGGGTCTAAAACCAATGCGGCGAATCCGCCATGGCGGATGCTGGTCTGATGGTCTCTTCGATCGAAAGTGATCGGACAAGAGGACCATGGATTGAACTTCGGGGCGACTGGCTCCATCGCATATACGTCCCTTAGTGCACGCTTCCGCTCCCTCTTGGGTATATGGGTTGCGTAAATCATGTTCACCGTCCGCACTTCCTCTATTGTTCGGCGGTCGGGTCTCTTCCTCGTCGTCGCTATTTAGCCCCTTGTCGTTGTTTTTGGCAATTAACTTTCATGCCTGCTTGAACACCCAGCAATCTCTGTTGGTGTGATTAGCCGGCTTTTTAGGGGTGCCATGTATCTGGCATAAGCTGTCGAGTATTCGGTCCAAATTGGATGGACCCGGAGTGGTTCTTTTGAATGGCTTCTTCCGCTGACCGGGTTTAGAGCCTCGGAATCCGGGATTGACTGCCGTATCCTCCTTGTCGTCGCCGTTAATGCGGCGTTTATTTTTGCTTCGACGCGACCTGCCATTGTGGTCCTTAGTATCCGGACTGCCAGAATTTTTATTGAGGTTGTTGCTGTGAGCTAGCCAGCTATCCTCTCCCGCGCAAAAGCGGGTCATCAATGATGTGAGGGCTGCCATGGATTTCGGCTTTTCCTGTCCCAGGTGCCGGGCTAGCCACTCATCGCGGATGTTATGTTTGAAGGCTGCGAGGGCCTCTGCATCCGGACAGTTGACAATTTGGTTTTTCTTTGTCAAGAACCGTGTCCAGAATTGTCTGGCCGATTCGTCTGGCTGCTGAATTATGTGGCTTAGGTCATCGACGTCTGGTGGCCGCACATACGTGCCCTGGAAGTTGTCGAGGAATGCGGCTTCCAGGTCTTCCCAACACCCAATTGACTCAGAGGGCAAGCTGTTAAGCCAATGCCGAGCTGGTCCTTTAAGCTTGAGTGGGAGATACTTGATGGCATGGAGATCGTCGCCACGGGCCATATGGATGTGAAGGAGATAATCTTCGATCCAAACCGCGGGGTCTGTTGTGCCGTCGTAGGATTCGATGTTTACAGGTTTGAACCCTTCAGGGATTTGATGATCCATTACTTCGTCGGTGAAGCATAGCGGGTGTGCGGCGCCTCTATATTGAGCAATATCATGACGTAGCTCGAGAGAGCGTTGTCTGCTGTGTTCGGCCCGGCCGGGGTTATTGTATCTGGCGCGACGGTATTCGTCGTGGGTCGTGGGGCGCCCACGTGATCCGTAGATGGATCTGGATTGCCTTGCTTTGTCCTCCAATACGTCTCGCAAGTCCGGCGCGTTCCCTCTTGGCTTCGTACTTTTGGAGCGATGCCGGGGTACGATCTTGGTGGAGGGCCTGGATGCCTCTCTGTCGCGACCACGGGGTGGTCGGTCGGCCGTATCATGCGCTGGTGATGAAGGTATGTATGCTTCCTCCTCTAATCGGGGGAGCAACTTGCGTCTTGGGTAGCTTTTGGAGGGGCGTTCGAGTTTATACTCTTCGGCTGCGAGGACCTCGGTCCATCGATCGGCCAGCAGGTCCTGATCAGCTTGAAGCTGCTACTGCTTTTTCTTTAGGCTATTTGCCGTGGCGATAAGCCTGCGTTTAAAACGCTCTTGTTCGACGGGATCCTCGGGCACAACGAATTCGTCGTCGTTGAGGCTTGCCTCGTCTTCGGAGGGAGGTATATAGTTATGGTCCTCGACCTCTTCGTCTGCCGACCTCTCATGAGGGCTTGCTTCTGCATCCTCCTGCGCTGAGTCTTGCTGGAGGGGATTATCTTCGGCACTCTCTGGGGTATTATTATCTCCTGTGCCGGAATCTCCATTCTTGCTATGGCGGGATTTAGAGCGGCGCCGCTAACGCCGGCGCTTGGGCTGTTTCTTTAAGGAATCTGCCTCCGCTGCTTCTTCGTCATCCCCATCTTTTGGGGTGTCCACCATGTATATATCGTATGACGAGCTGGTCTTCCAGTCCCCTGTAGGCGCTGGTTCCTGTTCGTCTCCGGCATCATCGTCCATAGCGTCGATGTCTTCGGAGTCGTAGTCTAGCATGTCGGTTAGATCGTCGACAGCGGCTACAAAGTGGGTGGTGGGTGGGCTCTGAATTTCTTCTTCGTCCGTATCCCAACCATCCTGGCCATAATCCGGCCAGGACTCTCCGGATAGCGACAGATGCTTTAGCGAATTTAGGATGTCGCCAAAGGGCGAGTGTTGGAAGATGTCCGCGGTGGTGAATTCCATAACCGGCGCCCAATCAGATTCGATTGGCAGGGGCGTGGGAGGTCCGGAGTCTGGCAAGGAGTCCGGCACCTCGGAGTCACAGGCTTCGCGAGGGACAAGGTTAGTGTTCGGCTCCATCGCCGTAGAAGTTGCAGCCCCCGAGGCGGTGTCCAACCACCTGTCCTCGATCTGGGTGATCGGCTCCGGACTAAGGGCCAGAGCGGATTCCTGTGCGGCCACCAAGGCACTATTCAGCGGAAGAGCTAGATCATGCCCATCGTAACAGTGCGGCGCGCTTGGCTGTGGCTCGATCCCGTCGAACATCAAGTCCCCGCGGATGTCGGCCGTGAAGTTTAGGCTTCCGAATCTGACCTGACGGCCAGGGGCGTAGCTTTCGATCTGCTCCAGATGGCCAAGTGAATTAGCCCGCAGTGCGAAGCCGCCGAATACGAAGATCTGTCCGGGGAGAAAAGTCTCAGCCTGGACAGCGTTGTTGATTGAAGACGCCATCGAGCCTATAGGTGACGACACAGTGGAACTCTCAATGAAAGCACCAATGTCGGTGTCAAAACCGGCGGATCTCGGGTAGGGGGCCCCGAACTGTGCGTCTAGGCGGATGGTAACAGGAGACAAGGGACATGATGTTTTACCCAGGTTCGGGCCCTCTTGATGGAGGTAAAACCCTACGTCCTGCTTGATTAATATTGATGATATGGGTAGTACAAGAGTGGATCTACCACGAGATCAAGGAGGCTAAACCCTAAAGCTAGCCTATGGTATGATTGTTGTAATGTATGTTGTGTCCTACGGACTAAAGCCCTCCGGTTTATATAGACACCGGAGAAGGCTAGGGTTACACAGAGTCGGTTACAATGGTAGGATATCTACATATCCGTATCGCCAAGCTTGCCTTCCACGCCAAGGAAAGTCCCATCCAGACACGGGACAGAGTCTTCAATCTTGTATCTTCGTAGTCTTGGAGTCCGGCGGACGATGATAGTCTGGCTGTCCGGACACCCCCTAGTCTAGGACTCCCTCAGTTGCTACTCAAGCTGAGCAAGTACTTAAAGCTCAAAATGATTTGCTTGATGAATTAAATAATAAAAATGACTTTGCAGTTAGAATGGCTACTAGAACTAGTAGAATGACTCAGGAACCTTTTTATCCTGAAGGCCACCCTAGGAGGATCAAGCAAGATTCTCAGAGAAATAATTTAGAGGCACCTAGTTCTTCTAAAAAGAAGAAAAAGAAAAAAGATAGGACTTTGCATGCTTCTAGTGGATTCATTGTAGACACACCTGAGAATCCCAAAGATATTTCTATCTCTGATGCTGAAACACAATCAGGTGATGAACATGAACCTAGTGATAATGTTAATGATAATGTTCATGTCGATGCTCAACCTAGCAAAAATAATGATGTAGAGATTGAACCTGCTGTTGATCTTGATAACCCATAATCAAAGAATCAACGTTATGATAAGAGAGATTTTGTTGCTAGGAAGCACGGTAAAGGAAGAGAACCATGGGTTCAGAAACCCATGCCCTTTCCTCCTAAACCATCCAAGACAAAGGATGATGAGGATTTTCAGCGCTTTGCTGAAATGATTAGACCTATCTTCTTACGTATGCGTTTAACTGATATGCTCAAAGTAAATCCTTATGCTAACTATATGAAGGATATCATTACAAACAAAAGAAAGATACCAGAAGCTGAAATTTCCACCATGCTTGCTAATTATACTTTTAAGGGTGGAATACCAAAGAAACTTGGAGATCCGGGTGTACCAACTATACCATGCTCCATTAAAATAAATTATGTTAGAACTGCTTTATGTGATCTTGGAGCCGGTGTTAGTGTTATGCCTCTCTCTTTATATCATAGACATGAACTGAATAAGTTGACACCTACTGAAATATCTTTGCAAATGGCTGATAAATCAACTGCTATACCTGTCGGTATTTGTGAGGATGTGCCTGTTGTGGTTGCAAATATCACTATCTTAACGGACTTTGTTATTCTTGATATTCCCGAGGACGATAGTATGTCAATTATCCTTGGTAGACCCTTTTTGAATACTGCAGGGGCTGTTATTGATTGCAACAAAGGCAATGTCACTATTCATGTTAATGGTAATGAGCATATGGTACATTTTCCGAGGAAACAATCTCAAGTTCATAGCATCAATTCTATTGGAAAAGTTCCAACTATCATTATTGGAGGTTTTGAATTTCCTCTCCCTACTGTCAAGAAAAAGTATGATATTCTTATTGTTGTTGATGTTCATATCCCCGTTGAGGTAACTTAGTGTTATTCAAAATTTCTCCGGTTCCGTGTTATTCGGAATGAGTTTGTTAACAAGACTTGATCAACCGTGTTAGTGGATTCAGTTTGATGATCACGAGATGGATGAAACTAGAAGGCACAACCTTCTGTACCCTCTTTTTACTTTCTATTATTTAGAATAAATAAAGCAAAAATAGTATTATCCGTCTGTTTTCTGAATTATCCGTGCAATAAAAAATATCCCGAAAATAAAAGTGCTCCAAATGCCCTGCAAATTTAGTATGATTTTTTATGGAATATTTGAGGATTTTAGGCACTGAAATCACTGCAGGAGCGGCAAGCACCAGGCCACGAGAGTTGAGGGTGCACCCACCTACCCTAGGAGCGCCCCCTGTCTCGTGGGCCCCTGGTGGCCCCCTTCCACTTATGCAAGAACCCAAACACTCCATCTTCTTCCCAAAAAAATCCCCATCCAGCTCATGCATGAGTTCTAGCTCGTTTTGCTGCGATTTTCTATCTCCTTGCTCAAAGCTCCATTCACAAAACTGCTTTGGGAGATTGTTGCTTTGTATGTGACTCCTCCATTGGTCCAATTAGTTCTTGTTCTAGTGCTTTATTCATTGCAAGTTTTTGCTGCATAGGTGACCATGTTCTTGAGCTTGCATGTTAAATTTATGATGTCCCAAGCAATTCTAATGCATGATATAAGCTCTAGGCACTTTTAGGAGTAGTTGCTATCAATCTTGTTTAGTTTTATTCACTTTTATTTTGAAGTTACTAAAATTTCAGAAATTTTCAGAAAATGTTAAGGAGACTTTTGAGGGGCTCTTCTAGCCAAGGCTCTTAGGAAAAACAAGCTAAAGAGAAGGAAAAAGCCAAGTATAATCTTCATAGCGTAGCGGAAGTACGACCGTGTGAATGGCCATGCGATAATTTCTTGAAAGAAGCTGGAATTCATGAAGATTTTTATTCTTTGATCGAGAAGGCAGACCTCACCGATTCCTCCACGACTGGATCGATCAGTATCTCTTACTTACCAATACTTTCATGCAAACATTTTATTATTATCCTAAGAAGTCACCGCCTTCAGTATCATTTCATTTATATGATGAATTCAGAGAAATGTCTTTACGTAATTTTTGCACGGTATGTAGGATACCCTTTGAGGGAGAATTAGAGGAACCCCATCGTAAAGATGGGGATGGTTTTGTTAACACTATCACTGTAGAGGATCCAAAGAAGGGTTCCAATGCGAAAATCTCTAGCATACACTTTCATTTTACGCTACTTTGCCATATTTGCTAGTAGATGCTTGATTGCTCATGGAAATAGTGGAAACTTTAGTGTTCCTGATAATATCATTCTTCAACATGCCTTATTTGGACATAATAGTTTTAGTATGGGTGCCGTCATTGCTAAACGGCTAAGCCTGAATCGTACAAAAGGCCCCATATTTGGAGGTATCTATGCTTCACGTCTTGCTAGACATTTTGAGATACCTATTAGGCACCATGATAAAGAGGAGACAAAATTGCCTCCTTACATTTTAGATTTCAAGAGCATGGTAGCGCATGAGTTCATTGTTGACAACAAAGATAAGATGCTCTTGTATAACCTGAGATTTAATAAGAAACACAGTGAGACTATTATTTTGCCTGCACCTCTGTTGATTGATTTGATTGCAGATAATTTTAATGTCACACCGGAAGCGGTGTACGCTCATCGAGGCCAAGCATCCACTCCAGAACCTGAACCTGAGCCGGAACCTGAACTGGACCCTTATCGTGCATCATCCTACCAGTGGGACCCGGAGATGGCCAGCCAGTGGTATCCTGATTACACCTCCCATTACATCGGGGAGAGTAGCAGCGGTCCTTGGCAATAGACCAACTTAGGCCAAAAGCCTAAGCTTGGGGGAGTACGTACTTCTCACCGACTTTACATTCATGTTCACACGCTATTCTAGTCGTCGGTGCTCATACTCTTTCATTGTATTATCCATGTTAGTTAAATTTTCTTTTTCTAGCTTTCTTATTGTGTGTTTGTTAAACCTTAAGAAAAACCAAAAAAATTAGTTAGTTTAACTTCCATGCTTGTAGTAGAAATTAAAATGAAAACCCAAAAAGATTTCTCGTTCTTCTTCTTACTTGTTGGGAGCTTTCCCGTGTAAATAGTTTTATTTTCTTTTCTTTTCTTTGGGGGTCGAGAGTAGAAGACCATATTGAAAATGTTTAGTTGCTCTCATATGCATGATTGTTTATTGAACTTAGAGACCATATTACCTTGTCTTCTCTCTTGAGTTGAATGCTTGCAGATTCCAGCTTAGTCCAATGCACGTGCACTATTATTATTATTATACACATCGTTCGGTCGTGCAAGTGAAAGGCAATAATGACGATATATGATGGACTGATTGGGATGAGAAAAGCTGGTATGAACTCGACCTCTCTTGTTTTTGTAAATATGATGAGTTCATCGTTCCTGATTCAGCTTATTATGAAGTAAACATATTTACAATGAAATTTAGAGATTATAGTTGCTTGTGCCATGCTTGATTACCTATGAGTTATAATGGTTTACCTTGCGTGCCAACATGCTATTAGAATGATTATGATGTGGTATGATGGGATGGTATCCTCCTTTAAATGAATTGAGTGACTCGACTTGGAACATGTTCATGCATGTAGTTGAAACAAATCAACATAGCCTTCATGATATTTATGTTCATGGTAGATTATATCCTACTCATGCTTGTACTCGGTGTGAATTAATTTTAATGCATGTTTATGAATGTTGTCGCTCTCTCAGTTGGTCGCTTCCCAGTCTTTTGCTAGCCTTCACCTGAACTAAGCGGGAATACTTCTTGTGCATCCAAACCCCTTAAACCCCAAAGTTGTTCCATATGAGTCCACCATACCTACCTATATGAGGTATTTACCTGCCGTTCCAAGTAAATTTGTATGTGCCAAACTCCAAACCTTCAAATGAAATTCTGTTTTGTATGCTCGTGCAGCTCATGTTACAACTAGGGCTGCCTATATCTTCCATGCTAGGTGGGTTATTCTCAAGAGGAGTGGACTCCGCTCCTCATTCACGAGAAAGGGCTGGTAAACGGGATGCCCGGTCCCATGATCCAAAAAGATCAAAGAAAATCAAAATAATTAAACAAAACTCCCCCAGGGTTGTTGTTAGTTGGAGGCACTCGTTGTTTCGAGCAAGCCATGGATTGATGCTTGTTGGTGGTAGGGGGAGTATAAACCTTTACCATTCTATTTGGGAACTGCCTATAATGCATGTAGTATGGAAGATACAACCATGTCATAGTTGTTGCATTGACAGTGAAAGTATGCCGCTCAAAATTTTATTCAATGTCTATTTTAAAATCGAGCTTTGGCACCTCTACAAATCCCTGCTTCCCTCTGCGAAGGGCCTATCTATTTACTTTTATGTTGAGTCATCACCTTCTTATTAAAAGCACCCGCTGGAGAGCACACTGTCATTTGCATTCATTACTATTGGTTTATATTGGGTATGACTTGACTGGATCTCTTTTACCATGAATTACAATGTTTAGTCAGTCCTTGATCTTTAAAGGTGCTCTGCATTTATGTTTTGCGGTCTCAGAAAGGGCTAGCGAGATATCATTTTGTTATATCATGTTATGATTATTTTGATAAAGTGTTGTCATCTGAGTTTTATCATTATGGCTCGCTAGCTAATTATGCTGTTGATATGAGTAATTGTGAGACCTAAGTGTTATTGTGAGTATGGTTAGTTCATAATATTTGCTGAAACCTGAATGATGGCTTTGCATGTTTACAATAGCAAGAGCAAACAGAGTTTGTAAAAGTCGTTATCACTTTCAGTTTATCAACTGAATTGCGTGAGGACAAGCAAAGGTTTAAGCTTGGGGGAGTTGATACATCTCCAACGTATCTACTTTTCCAAACACTTTTGCCCTTGTTTTGGACTCTAACTTGCATGATTTGAATGAAACTAACCCGGACTGACGTTGTTTTTAGCAGAACTGTCATGATGTTGTTTTATGTGTAGAAAACAAAAGTTCATGGAATGTCCTGAAAATCCACGGAGGCACTTTTTGGAAAATATAAAAAATACTGGCAAAAGAATCAAGACCAGGGGGCCCACACCCTGTCCACGACGGTTGGGGGCATGCCCTCCCCCTGGGCGCGCCCCTGTCTCGTGGGCCCCCTGAGGCTGCGCCGACCTCAACTCCAACTCCATATATTCTGTCTCACGGAGAAAAAAATCAGAGAGAAAGTTCCATCGCGTTTTACGATATGGAGCCGCCGCCAAGCCGTAATCTCTCTCGGGAGGGCTGATCTGGAGTCTGTTCGAGGCTCCGGAGAGGGGGATTCATCGCCGTCATCATCATCAACCATCCTCCATCACCAATTTCATGATGCTCACCGCCGTGCGTGAGTAATTCCATCGTAGGCTTGCTATACGGTGATGGGTTGGATGAGATTTACCATGTAACTAACCGAATCGATAAAAATAAACCGAAAGAATCAGGACGGGTGATGGTTTTACAGGTTAACCGAAAAACGGTCGGCGGCGGCGGACGACGGCGGTGGCTGCGCGGGCGTTGCGGGGAGGCAGCGCGAGGTGGCGCGACGCGGCAACGGCGGCGGCGACTCCGCGGGGCGACGCGATGCGGTGCGGGAGACGGCGATGCGGCAGCGGCGGTGCGGGACGGGTTCGTCCCTATTTAAAGGGGGCACCCCGAGGTGGTGGCGGCGTCACGGAGTCCTTCGGGACTCCGGCAGCGTGCTGACGCCGAGCTCCGAGCGGGAGGTGGTGGCGGCGGGACTGGCTGGCTGGGCCTTCGGCCCAGTTTGGTCCTAGAAGTCTTTTTTTAAATAATTTTGCTGCGAGGGAAAAAAATCCTAAATAAAAATAAAAAATTCTAAAAATTCCAGAAACAATTTTCACCTTCCAATCCTAATATTTAGGACAAGATGAACATTTTTCTGGACTAAGATGCAATTTTCAAAAATGCAATATTTTTCTAATTCGAATAAAATAGCAAATAAAATACCAATAAATAAATAATTTGATTTTAAATTTCTTTCTCCAATATTTCTCTTAGGTTGAAGAAGTCATATTATCTTCTCTCATATATTTTTAATATTGAAAATAATTGGAGAGAAAATAATAAAATCAAATTGATCCTTTCTTCAAATTTGAAAAATAATTTCAAATATGAATTTTGTGAAACCTCCAACTCTCTCCTTGGGTCCTTGGGTTGCTTAGGATTTCTTGGATCACAATAAAATGCAAGAATAAATATGATATGCATATGCTGATCTATGTATAAAATCCAAATTGAAAATTGGGATGTTACACTCATCTCACTCAAGTGGTGGGGGTTGTGGCTCTCCTCACATGGGAATTGGGGCAACTCATCATAGATGGGGCTAGTGGTGAACTCGCTCTCACTCTCAATATGGTGACACAAGTCACTCAAGTCATCATACGTCGCCGTGGTCAAAGGGAAAATCCATGCTCAACCATCTCGTCCCCGTCATCGTGGATGCAGGCCAAAGATGTCTCATCATCACTCTCGCCTCCTAAGATGGAAGCATCATCCTTGCTCGCCACCTTGTCGCTCGCCTCCAAAACTTGGTCCTCGAATGGCTCCATAGTCGTAGTCGTCGCCGCACCGTCTTGAAAAAGAGTCGAAGTAGACTCGGCATCATTAATGCCACAAAGAGGGATGGCGGTGAAGTCGAACTTGGGAGCGTCATCTTGGAGCTCGTCGGGCTTGGACATCATGGTGGTACTATCCTCATGCTCGCCGTGTTGGAGCTTGGTCTTTGAGAAGTGTGCTTGGGGTCGAGAAGCCTTGGCCTTCATGAGTTCTTGTTCCGCCTTGAGAGCACCAATGTAGTAGTCGTCGAGGGACTTGTAGTTCTTGAGGAAGACAGTCTTGGAGATGTCGTTGTTCAATCCCATCATGAAGTGGAACTTCATCGAAATGGGGTCGTCCATGCTGGCTCGTCGCAAGGCAACCTTCATCTCCTTGAAGTACTTGTCGATGGACTTGGATCCCTGGATGGTGTTCTCCAATTGGCGTAGAAGATGTTCCGTGTAGGTTGGAGGCACGAACGCTCGCCTCACAGCTCGCTTCGTCTTCGGCCAACTCATGTCGTAGCTCTCCGAAGGTGTGTGAAGCCACCAAGCCGATGCATAGTAGTGGAAGTTCGTTGTGACCCACTTCACTTGCCCTTCGGAAGGGACTTTATGTAACTTGAGGTAGTCGTCCATCAAGCGCTCCCACTTGAGATACTCCTCGGGTTCTTGAGTCCCATAGAAAGGAATCTCGTGGTCGGTGTTGAGGTCGTAGTAGCTCGTGGAAGTCGTGGACTTGAGCTTGGGGAGCTTCTCTTGAGTGTAGTCTTGAGGTGCTTGTTGGCGAAGATGTTGTATGTCCGTAGGCGAAGATGCCTTGAAGTCGCTTGGCGATGATGCCAAGGGAGATGGTGAAGTCATTGAGCGGTTGGTGGTGTTGAGCTCTTGAGCTTCACGTTCTTGTCGGTGGTGGTGTCGATGCCGATGTGATCTTGTCGAAGATGGTAGCTTGGAAGGATGCGCTCTTGAGCGTCTTCTCGAAGATGAGGAAGATCACATGTAGGACCTGATGAGGGATTTGATCTCCTCAATTTGAGCTTGCATCTTGGCGTCAAAGTTGCTTTTCATGGCATCGAACTTGTCCTTGTTATTGTAGACCGAAGGAGGTGTGCTTTGCCTATCCATCACAATACTCGAGAAAAGTATAAACAATACCAAGTTACCTTTTCCCAAAGTTGAGGATGTATCCTGTTTCACTCAATGTGAAATGGAAGAATAGTGGAATTCGTACCGGACTTGTTCACTCACACCTATCAAGTAAAGCTTATGGAGTAGCTCGGTGAGGATAGTGGCACAAAAATTTGATGCAAAATGTTAGCAAGAGTCAATAATGTTGAAAGAGATTCACAAATTCGCAAGTGCAACAAGTAGACCAATAGCAATGAAAGGCACACAGAAACACACACCGATAGATAAATGGGGTCGTGCGACCAAGGAATGAGCACAAAATGTGGAATCCACGGAAAACGCTCGTGTTGCACAACTCAAGAGAGACGCTAGCACGATTGCTCTATAGGCGGATACCACACTTGTGCACAACCTATAAGATGCAAACTGTATCTACTTTCTATCCCAAGTATGCTATGTATGTATGATGTTCCGATGCTTTAGCACAAGATGATCCAGGATGATCAGATATGATAATCTTATATGCAATGTAGTATGGTGCTATGGCTATTGCTTACAAGCTTCTTTGGTCTCTTTTTCTTTTGCTTAAAAGCTTATTCTTTTTTTGTATGGCCACTTTTGCACAATGCACAAACCAAGATAGAAATAGTGTATATGCGGGAACAAACTTGTGACACAAGAGATGATATGATGATACCAATATGATATGGTATATATGCAACGGAAGGTGTAGATCAATGATTACTAATGTGCACAAGTAATATTACCGGCAATACTCAAAGGCTAGTCTTGATAGGCAAGTGACACAAAATGGGCTAGGGGTTAACAATGCAATGGAAAGGGGAATGTACAATGATGTTGTCAAGGTTACCGTCCGTGTCGATGATGAGAGGCGGTGTTGTCGATGTCGACCCATTCCTAATTAGCCGAAACACCTTAGGTAACGGAAAAACCACAACCAAAAATCTCAAGGACAAAAGTCAAATGGTGGTAGCGTAAAGCGGTGGTGGTGTTGCACCCGGCAATGCGGAAGTGGAATGATGGGTTATACGAGTCGAAGTTGAAGTTGTCGTCCCTAAGTAGCCGAAACACATTAGGAGACACAAGCCACAACTCAAACAAGCTCAAACAAAATTGGGTTAAGTTGGGGTGGTGGTAATGTATGGTGGGCAAATTTATGCGAAAGTGGTGGTGGTGGTTGATGAAGAAGCAACCGTCCCTAAGTAGCCGAAACACCTTAGGAGACTCGAATCGCTACTCAAGCAACCACTAATGCGATGGGGAATAAAATGGGTTAGGTTGCGGAAGGCTATGGTGTTTATGCAGATGATATGGTGGAGGGCCTAGGCAAACTTGCCAAATTTTGGAAAATTTGATGGAGTCAAAAGGTGTTGGTAATATTTTTGTGGGATGGGGGATGTCAATAGCTTCAAAACGAGCTAAAAACGTCAAAATCGGAGTTTGGATGAATTAGTTATGGAAAAAGCAAAAATCAGTCGAAGTCTGAATCTACAGGTATCGGACGTCCGGTAATGGACGGATGTTCGGTCGTCGGACGTCCGGTGGGGCTCGGAAATCTGCTGTTTCAGCTCGGGCGAGGGGTTCCGGTCGTCCGGTAAAGGTCGGACGTCCGGTAGGTCGGGGTCAATGCGGGATTTGAGCTCCGAGACGTGATTTTGGGTGGAATTTGAGGATTTTGGGGTCAAAATTGACGAGATTTCATAGATGGATGATGGGGAAACTTGGGGAGATGCTAGATCCACTTGAAACCAAGCAAATCCATGGATCAAAATCAACAAAACATCATCAAACCAACAAATCACAAAAAAAATTGGGGCTATTTTGGTGGGGATTTTAGAAATTTAGGATGAAATCAAGCAAAGGAAGGCTAGAAAACGGTGGGAGGGACTCAAAATACGTGATCAACGTGGCTCATGATACCAAGATGATGTAGGGTAGAACCCTAGATGCCCGATCTTTCACGATTGGAGTGGATTCCCTCGAAGAACACGAAGAACACGGGGAAGAATGGGGAGAAATCACGAGGGGAAACACTCAAGAACAAGTCCAGTCACACATCCACTAGACAATCAAACACACAAGATACACAAGGTACATGAACGACAAAGAGAAAGATATAAGGTAAAGTTCATATCCAAGAGGAGGTCTTGATGGTATCCTAGACGGATCTTCCTGTGAGGGGTCTTGATGATATCTCGCGGGATCTTCTCACATGGAGGCCTTGAACTCCATGGGAGTGGTAGTCTCTCTCTCTCTCTCAAGAGTAGAGGAAGGTAGGAGCAAAGCTCACATACAAATGATCTATTACTTTGCTAACCCTAGAAAGGAGGTGGAGGTGGTCTATTTATGGTCTACGCCATGAAGGGGTAAGTCGGAGAGGGATACAAGGCCAAAGGCCGGCGGCTGCGCACAGGCAGGTACAGGACGACAGGTGGGGGTTGGATGTCCGGTGGCTCGGGACGGTCCGGACGTCCGGCGGGCGTTGGCCGTCCGGGCACTGGGACTCGTCGGATGTCTGGTGTCTCATCGGTCGTCCGACTGCTATACAATTGGTCTGCGGCTGGTCGAGGGTGCGTCGGACGTCCAGTGGATGTCGGTTAGAGTGTCGGACGTCCGGTGGCACGTCGGACGTCCGGACGCTGTAGACACCGCAGCTCCGTCTTCTTTTGTCTTCGCTTCCATGCTTCCGTCGCGGATTGTGTAGTTGTTCCTTGGCACTTGCACTCCTCCTCATTGTCTGTGAATCTCCGGCAATACCTATGCATGCACATGAGAGGATTGTCAAGTAGTATATCGTCCTCGAAGGGGTCAAGTGAACACGTGTAAAGGAGAAGATTCACCTTTATGTATGAGAAGTAGAGGTCACACGTGTCACTTGCCAAACGGACTCTTCACATGGTGATGTCTGTAGGATGCTCCGCATCATCTGCCCTCTCCTAATTCCCCCCTACCTCTACTGTCAGATCCGTTCTCACGACAGCAGGGACGCGCATGGGCACGGGCGCTGGTGTTGGCATGTACACGAGCTCGCGTGGGTCCGCAAAGACCTCGCTGACGCTCGCGGCTTCCAGCTTTGTGATAGTGCTTGGCAACCAGCCCATCAATGCTACAGGGATGGTCGCTGGCGCGGGCACGGGAATGGGAGCTGGGACGGGCGCGTGGGCAGCAACTGCCGCGGCCAGCTCGTTCAGGGCCATGTCCATGAGGCCCCATTCCTCCTTATTTTATGTATCCTCTCGCTTGGAGTCGACTTCGCCAAATTGGAAGACTAGTGGCAGATGATCCTTCTGCACAAAGGTATTGGTGGAGGTCTACGAGAGGGAGGGGAATGGGACGCAAACAGTAAGGCCGTCTATATTGAACAGCAGCTCGGGCGCCATTAATGGAGAGGATGCAAGCAAGGCGGGCGGCCATGGAAGTGAAAGGGCTCGCTTCCTAGTGAGCCTGCGCAGCGTACAACTCACATGCTTCCCTGTGAGCCTGCGCATTGGAGGACAGCTTGCACACCTCTCGGTCAACCTGCGCACTGAACTGAGCTCGCACGCCTCCTATTCAGTCAAGCAGCTATCTACACGGCACCTCCTATAGCCATTAAAAGAGAGACATGTGGCGTCACGTGAATGGTTAACAGAACGCACACGATTTAAATTATACAAACGTTTGAGATGTTAAAATGGTAGCTATTTGTTTCAAAATGCCTTTGTTGGTTGTTATTCGAGTGTGCCTTCTCTCAAAATGGACAAGAAAAATACCACAACATTTCGGGCGCCATTCCATGATAGCATGCCAAGTTTCATGAATTTCAGGCAAGTTTTGGATTTACTAGAATTTAAAAACAAATTATCTCAATGTTTTGCTGGCAATCAACAGTGCCCTGGTATTTGAAATTCATTCCCATTTCTTGCGTGGGACCTAAGCATGCACCCAAGGACACACATTTGATATGTCAACCCATTTTTCTACACTGGAGCATGTGCATGTAGTTCAAATTTGAATTATGCACATAAAATACCTAGAAAACCAAATTAATGTATAAAAATGTCCAAGCAAACCCCGAAAAATCCCAAAAATGGACACAACACTCCTGCCCCGATAGGCATCCCACCTTTCTTCTTCAACAATTATCGGTTAGTATCGGTTGAGCCTAAGTTTTTGCTTCTTCACATGAGTTGTGCTATCCTTGAAATTTCATTTTATTTTCATTTTGCTTGTTGTTTTAATACAATATTTAGATCTGAAAGTTTTAAATAAGAGAGAGTCCTCACATAGCTATCTATTTACTTAACTACTCGCTTGACCTTCACTTATATCTTTTTGGAGTAGCTTGTCATTTACTCTTGTTCTTCACTTATATCCTATGAATAAATTGTTGAATAAATTGAATGTCATGAAGTTGAAATTATATGTTCATATCATGCCTAGTGGTAGCTTCACATTGGGTTTATAAAATGAAATCTTTTGAAGCTTCACAATCACAATATTGGTCATACAAGCAATTCCTGAATGATTAGTAGAAGGAAGAGAACTTTCACATGCAAATACACTATCTTGGAAATCTTTTGTGATTGTGAGCCCCCATCAAAATATTATATGGCAAAATTGTTGATGTTGGACAAGGAAGACAACGTAATGATTTATGTTTGTTTGTATTCACATACAAGTTATGTTGTCATAGATCCTTCAACATGTGGTGCTTGCCCCCATCTATGCTAGCCAAAAATTCTGCACCAAGTAGAGATACTACTTGTGCATCCAAAAACCCTTTAACCTAAAATCTTATTTTCAAGAGTCCACCGTACCTACCTAAGGATTGAGTAAGATCCTTCAAGTAAGTTGTCATCAATGCAATAAAGGCAATAAAAATTGCTTCTAAAAGTGTTAGATCATTTAGTATAAGAGAAAATTGAGCGTTATACGAACTTGTGAGGGTAGAGAATAAAAGTGACAGACTACGTAATAAAGGTTGCTATCATAAGGGGCAATATAACGTGACATTATTTTGCACTAAGGGATTGAGCATACAAACAAATAAGCGCATGGTAACCTCTGCTTCCCTCTACGAACGACCTATCTTTTACTTTATGTATTTACTTTTATGCAAGAGTCAAAGTTTTTCTCTCTATTCCTTTTTCTTTTTCTCCTTTTGCAAGCATCATGTGGTGAGTAAATATCTAGGCACATTTATCCAGTTGGATATGGGTAGCATGAGTTAATACTGTTGACATCAGCCTTGAGGTGAATACGTTGGGAGGCGAATTTATAAGCCCCCACTAGTATGCGAAGGTGCTATACAAACGATTTTTAACCCCTTTCCACGACGGCATTTGGAACTGTCACCTAGTGAGTGATAGCGATAGGGGGGTCCTTCCCACATGACCCAGAAACCATCGGGGATATGCCCTCCTGGCGCACACGCTCGGCAAAATGAGGTCGTGTGCGACCGGTGAGCGCTCAAATATGGTAATACGTACAGGAGAGCTAAAAAACAATTATGTAGGCGAAATTGTTTCCCGGTTGCCAGTACATCCCACACAGTCAGTCCCCGCTAAAAGTTTCCGTTCCTATGTACATCCCACACAGTCGCTCCAAGGAAAACATTTCCATTCACAGGTACATCACACACAATTTTTTTCCCGTTAAATCGTTTCTAATAGCGTTGCCATTGCACAGGATATTAAAAAATTTATCGTTTGCTTTATTGAATGCATCACACACGGTGTGCAAAAGAAACTGTGTGGCAAAGGCTGTCCATAACGCACAATTTTTATGTGGTAAACGTTTGCGCAAGGTGGCCTAACGCAAACAGTTTTCAAGAGAAGGTCGTGTGTGATTGTTCATTGATCCAACACGGTTTATTCCTAGAAACTGTGTGCGTTGCCTGAGGTCATCGCCCACGGTATTTTCTCAATAACCATTTTCTATAGCAAAACCCAGTCAGTAGGCTAATTGCCCTATTATTAATAATCCATTTATTAATCTAATTGACATTCATATTAAGCACATAATATATTTCATTTCCATATTAAGGAAGCATGATTTCATAATTGAAATACATCAGAGTACAACATGATATAGCTTCAGCACTCAGCTACCCCATTACACAACTGCACCAGCACCAAGTTTCACATGCAACATGTAGAACCTTTCGAAATTAGCATCATAGACAGTATATAGGCAGATGCATCTCATCTAGAAAACTGCTGAAGCGGAAGGCGAATATTGATCCTTCATTCATGTTGAAGGTCTTTGCAACTTTAGGCCAGTGCCTGTGGATGATTGGCCGTCCGTCTTCAGAAATACTTCAATATTGAATCGTGGGTGTTGTATGAAAACCTTCCTCGCCTCCTGACCATAGAGGTGGTTTGAGAGGTAATCATCAGTGAACTGCTTTTGAAAGGACTGAAAACAAGGATGTGCTTAAATATCTTCTCTATGGAAATGAGGCAAAGGAATAAAAAAAGGCAAGGTATAATAGTTAGTACCATCTTGTAGTGAACTGATGTCTTCTTCATTGTGCAGACAAAGATCTTGTTGTTTTTTGTCGCTAATTTCTTTATCCTAACAATCTTTCTGAGTTTATTGACTTGATTGACATTCATGGACAACTTATTTCCCCATATGCAAAAAGGGTCGAACAGTGGGTCAAAATCTCTCACAGCAGGACCTACATGTGCTAGACCAAATTGTTAAAAACCTAAATATTAGAATGGTTCCTGCAATTGCACAATAATGTGCTATTAGACAACAGACCATGCACGTGCAGTTAACTACACACCACAACAACTAAACCAAACGTTAACTGAGCACCACATTGCACAATATAACATACTCCTAGTAGAAGATCAGACAGTTAACCAAACCAAGCATTCTTAACAACTTGGAAATATAGCAATTGTATTTGTTTCTCATGTATTTAGTATATCCAAATTCAATTTATTTCTCACATGGTATACAATAACAGAATGCAGCCACAACAATTGAACATCGCATTGCAGAATTGAACCATGCAGTTAACTAAACACCACAACAAATGAACAAAATGTTAACTGAGCACCACATTGCATAATATAACATACTCCTAATAGAAGATCAGACAGTTAACCAAACCAAGCATGCTTAACAACTTGGAAATATAGCAATTGTATTTGTTTCTCATGTATTCAGTACAGCCAAAATCGATTTATTTATCACATGGTATACAATAACAAAATGCAGCCACAACATCGCATTGCAGAATTGAACCATGCAGTTAACTAAACACCACAACGAATGAACCAAATGTTAAGTGAGAACAACATTGCACAATATAACATACTCGTAATAGAAGATCAGACAGTTAACCAAACAAAGCATGCTTCACAACTTGGAAATATAACAATTGTATTTGTTTCTTATGTATTTAGTACAACCAAATTCGAATTATTTCTCACATGGTATACAATAACAGAATGCAGCCACTACAATTGAACATCGCATTGCAGAATTGAACCAAACAGTTAACTAAACACCACAACAAATGAACCAAACGTTAACTGAGCACCACATTGCACAATATAACATACTCCTAATAGAAGATTAGACAGTTAAAAAACCAAGCATGCTTAACAACTTGGAAATATAACAATTGTATTTGTTTCTCATGTATTTAGTACAGCCAAATTCGATTTATTTGTCACATGGTATACAATAATAGAATGCACCCACAACAACTGAACATCGCATTGCAGGATTGAACCAAATAGTTAACTAAACACCACAACAAATGAACCAAACATTAACTGAGCACCACATTGCACAATATAACATACTCCTAATACAAGATCGGACAGTCAACCAAATGAAGCATGCTTGACAACTTGGAAAATTGCACCCTAAAGAATTGAACATCACATTTGCAAAAATGAAACAAACAGTTAACTGAACACCACATTGCACGACATATAGAACATATACTCTAGAGCATAAGATTGCATGGCTAAAGTAGATAGCACAATCCACTAGAATTTGTTCAGGAAAGGCAATAGCTAGCAAACTGAACATGGGTCCTCATAGTGAGCTAATAAGACAAGCTACTCCTCATTGTCGGAGATATCAATGACGATTGGCTCTTGGACATGGAAGAGGGCGAGGCCTTCGCTTCGTGGGTGCCCTCATCATAGTGGTGAGTTGCCTGAGCCGCTCCGGGCACCAACGTGCTGGCTCGTGAGATGAGGTAAGCACGTGCACGCTGGGAATACACCTCGTAGTCTTCGTCGAAGGCACCGATGGTGGCCTCGAGAAAACGCCATGAACTGTCGTTCAAAGCAGCCAACTGCGTCACGGCATCGGTGCATGAGGCGTTGACGGTGGCCTCGACAGCGAGGTGCTCCTCCAAGATCTGGGGGTCGGCACGAATGGTAGCCTTCACGATCTCATCCGCGCATGCGGTCGCGATTTCCTTCTTCGCTGCCAAATGCTCCTTGAGATCCTGGCTATTCCGCGTGCACCATGGCTTAGGTCGGCGCCTATTTGGTCGAGGGGTCGGTGATTTGGGTGGAAGGTATCACGCTCGCACTGGCGGTCGGGGCAAGTGGGATGTGGAAGGAGGAGGAGGATGGGGGTCGGGTGTGGATTACCTGCCTGGATAGGCGAGGCCGAGCAGCGTGAAGGAGGGTCGCCGGCGAGGAGGCGGTGCTGCAAGCAAGGAGTGAAGGTTTCAACTTGGAAAGGAAGGCAGAAACAGGGGAAATTTGGCTTTTGGTAAGGGGGAGGAGGCGGGGAGGTAGATATTTATGCGGAAGCCAAAAATTTGGAATCGCTTCGACGAAAAAACTGGCGCGCAAAGTGTCATCAAACATGGTCCCTTATTTAGAGCAGGCTGTGGACTGTAGCCATAGCACCTTCTTGCGTAAGCCATATGCGTACTATAATCCGACGGTGCTCCAAGATATTTTGTGATGCATCTCACAAGGTTGGAGATAATAAACTATGTAGGATCTACTTGATTTTTCTTCTTGATTTTTATTACATAATGGGGTCACAGCGGCAATGGAGGGTCTTTGAATTGCTAGACCTTTTATCTGCAGTGAACATGCAACTATATGTGTCTCATAAAAAATTGGAATTATTCATGGTTCATTTGGAAATTTTATACATTAAATTGGTTTTCTAGCCATTTAAGGTGCACAATTCAAAATTAAAGCACATGCACATGGTCCAGTGCACCAACATGGGTTGTAAAATCATATATGTGTCCATGGGTTTATGCTTATTTCTCATGCAAGAAATGGGGATGAATTTTGAACACCAGGGCACCGTGGCTCTCCGACAAATGCTGAGGTACTTGCTTTTGTAATTCTAGTAAATCAAAAACCCTTCTGAAATTCATAAACCTTAGCATGGTATCATGGAATGGCATCAACATGCTGGGCTAAAAAAAATATTGTACCATTTGGGGCAGTTGTGGTATAAGCTTCTCACAAGAAAGCCTCATGGTCCCGTTAGGGAAACATATCACCTTTGTGGACAAAACGATATTTGTCGCCTCTTCTTCATTTCAATTTTTTTCCTAGTGTCAACATAGAACAACAGGAGTGTCGTGTTAAATTTTGGATTTTTTCGGGGATCGTTTGGACATTTTTATACGTTAATTGACTTTTCTAGGCATTTATGTGCATAATTCAAAATTGAACTACATGCATGTGCTCCGTCCATAAAAATGGGTTGCAAAATCAAATGTTTGTCCTTGGTTGCAAGATTAGGTCACATGCAAGAAATGAGAACGAATGTCAAACACCTTGACACTATCGCTCGGCCGCTAACATTGAGATACATGGTTTTAAAATTCTAGTAAATCGAAAACTCATCTGAAATTCATGAAACTTGACATGATATGATGGAACGGCAGCGACATGCCGTGGTAAAAATATCGTCCCATTTGGGGCAGGTGTGGGTATAAGCTTCTCGCAAACCAGAGCTTCTCTCACAAGCCTGATGGTTTAGGTAGGGTACATGCCACCTTGGGGGACGAAATGATATCAGTTGCCTCTTATTGCTTTCAAAAAATTTCTCGTGTCAACATAGAACAACAGGAGTGTTCTGTCAATTTTTGGGGTTCGTTTGGATTTGAACTACATGCACATGCTCTGATGCATATAAATTGGTTGAAAATTCAAATTTGTGCCCTTGGTTGCATGCTTAGGTCCCATGCAAGAAATGGGAATGAATGTCAAACACCCTTCGACAGTAACTCGGCCGCAAACATTGAGATACCTGGTTTTTAAATTCTAGTAAATCTAAAGCTCGTCTGAAATTCATGAAACTTGTCATGCTATCATGGAGCGGCATCAACATGCCGTGGTAAAAATACTGTCCCATTTGGGGTAGGTGTGGGGATATGCTTCTCACGAACCACAGCTTCTCACAACAAGTCTGATGGTTTCGGTAGGGAACGTCCACCTTTGGGGACGAAACGATATCCATTGCCTCTTATTGTTTTCAAAAAATTTCTCGTGTCAACATAGAACAACAGGAGTGTTGTGTCAATTTTTGGGATTTTTAGGGTTCATTTGGAAATTTGTATGCATTAATTGAGTTTTCAATACATTTATGTGCATAATTCAAATTTGAACTACATGCACATGCTCTAATGCATATAAATTGGTCGAAAATTCAAGTTTATTCCCTTGGTTGCATGCTTAGGTCCCATGCAAGAAATGGGAATGAATGTCAAACACCCTGCCATGGTCACTCGGCCGCAAACATTGAGATACCTGGTTTTTAAATTTGAGTAAATCTAAAGCACGTCTGAAATTCATGAAACTTGGCAAACTATCATGGAGCGGCATCAACATGCCGTGGTAAAAATATCGTCCCATTTGGGGCAGGTGTGGGGATATGCTTCTCACAAACCACAGCTTCTCACAACAAGCCTGATGGTTTCGGTAGGGAACGTCCCACCTTTGGGGACGAAAAAACGATATACATTGCCTCTTATTGCTTTCAAATTTTTCTCGTGTCAACATAGAACAACTGGAGTGTTGTGTCAATTTTTGGAATTTTCAAGGTTCATTTGGACATTTTTATGCATTAATTGAGTTTTCAATGCATTTATGTGCATCATTCAGATTTCAACTACATGCACATGCTCTAATGCATATAAATTGGTTGAAAATTCAAATTTGTGCCCTTGGTTGCATGCTTAGGTCCCATGTAAGAAAAGGGAATGAATGTAAAACACCCTGCCACGGTCACTCGGCCGCAAACATTGAGATACCTGTTTTTAAAATTCTAGTAAATCCAAAGCTCGTCTGAAGTTCATGAAACTTGGCATGCTATCATGGAGCGTCATCAACATGTCGTGGTAAATTTTTTGTCCCATTTGGGGCAGATTTGGGGATATGCTTCTCACGAACCACAACTTCTCACAACAAGCCTGATGGTTTCGGTAGGGAATGTCCACCTTTGGGGACGAAATGATATCCATTGCCTCTTATTGCTTTCAAATTTTTTTCTCGTGTCAACGTAGAACAATAGGAGTGTTGTGTCAATTTTTGGGATTTTTCGGGGTTCGTTTGGACATTTTTATGCATTAATTGAGTTTTAATGCATTTATGTGCATAATTGAAATTTGAACTACATGCACATGCTCTAATGCATATAAACTGGTTGAAAAATCAAATTTGTGTCCTTGGGTGCATGCTTAGGTCCCATGCAAGAGATGAGAATGAATTTCAAACACCAGGGCACCGTTGATTGCCGACAAAACATTGAGATACTTTGTTTTTAAATTCTAGTAAATACAAAACTCGTCTGAAATTCATGAAACTTGGCATGCTATCATGGAATGGCACCCGACATGCTGTAGTATTTTTCGTGTCCATTTTGAGAGAAGGCACACTCGAATAACAACCAACAAAGGCATTTTGAAAAAATAGCTGCCACTTTAATATCTCAAATGTTTGTATAATTCAAATCATGTGCGTTCTGTTAACCAGTCATGTGACGCCACGTGTCTTCGTTTTAATGGCTATAGGAGGTGCCGTGTGGACAGCTGCTTGACCTTGACTGAACGGGAGGCGTGCGAGCGAAGTCCGGTCTCCGGGCTGACCGAGAGGCGTGCAAGCTGTCCTCCAATTCGCAAGCTCACTGGGAAGCATGCTAGCTGTATGCTGCACAGGTTCACTGGGAAGTGAGCCCTTTGACTTCCATGGCTGTCCGCCTTCCTCTCCATTAATGGCACTCGAGTTGCTGTTTAATACGGGCAGCCTTACTGTTCGCCTCCCATTCCCCTCCCTCCCGCATACCTCCACCAACGCCATGGCTCAGAATGATCATCTGCCACTAGTCTTCAAGTTTGGTGAAGTCGACTCAGAGCCGTAGGAGATAGAAAATAAGGAGGAATGGGGCCTCATGGACATGGCCCAAAACAAGCTGGCCGCGACGGTTGCTGTCCCCGCTCCCGTCCCAGCTCCCATCCCCACGCCCGCAACAGCGACCATCCCCCTATCATTGATGGGCTAGTTGCTGAGCACTATCGCAGAGCTGGAAGCCGCGGGCGTCAGCGAGGTATACGCGGACCCGCGCGAGCTCGTGTACATGCCAGCGCTAGCGCGCGTGTGCGCCCCTCCACCCACCATGGAGCCGGCCCCCGTGCATTTGGCTGCACCCACCACGCCCGTACCCCTGCTCGTGCGTGCCCCTCCACCTAGCGCGGTGCTGGTCCCCATGCGTTTGGGTGCACCCGCTATGCCCGTGCCCGTGCGCGCGCCCCCCAAAGCGGCATGGGATGCTGCCGTCGACCGCTACCTCTCAGCGGCGCCAGTTGCCGTCCTCCCGCGCCCCGCCCGTCGGTCGCGTGATGACATGATGTTTGATTTACAAGTGAAGAACATTTTGTGCTGCCTTGAAGACTTCAACAACGGCGTCCCGGAGGACGACAACAACAACGACGGCGCGGCACACCGCCTCCGCTGCCGCCGGAAATAGTTTTTTTGGGGTTTAATACCGTATCTCAAATTCTTGATCATATGAATATAAATTCGCAGTTTGAATGAATGAAAGATATGGTTTGAACGAACTTGTGTTTTTCTCTCTTAATGTACGGACTTATCAAATGATTTTTTTGAAAAAAACGTCAATGGTTTTTAAACATAAAATACTCATCGCAAACATTTTAGTTAGAACACCCGTATGCAAACCGACGGCTTCCCCAGGAAGCCTAGGGAAAATGTGCCTAGCAGGATTTGTGCAGCTCTTGATCACAAACGTTTTAGATATAACACCCGTATGCAAAGTGAGAGCTATGGTCTTCCCCCTTAAGTCAAGAGAAAATTCATAGTGCAGGATTTGTGCATCCCTTCAACGCAACGGTTGTTTTGGATGACCTGTGTGCAACCACATACAAACAATTGGGTTAGATTTGCATATCTGTCATATTGTGTATGTTGCCATTTGTCAAACTGGAAAGATTGACATTTGTTTATCTAGTAACATTGCCATTTGTCAACCTTGTAACACTACGATTTGTCAAAATATGTAGCTAAAAATCACTAGCACTATCTAATTTCTACAACTAAAATCACTAGCACTGTGCATATGGACACCACTAGCAGGCGTGAGTTGATGGACGCATATGCAAATGTACCATTGATTACATACAACAAGTCATCAACCCACAACGACAACGAGGATACATGTTGGATTATAGATCATTTCCATCAAAACATTCTAGTAAAGTAAAGATTTTCTCACGCAATAAATAAGAAAGCGATGAAATGAACTTCAGCTCAACCCCTCGTCGGTGTTGGAAACGCTTGCTTTGAACCAGAAGTGATTCTCTGGGAAGGGCCAGCTAGTGTCAATCTCGAGACCAACGCAGGACTGATCATCCAGGCTGAAGCGGCCTATTTCAATACCCATATTGTGATAGCCACGACAGGGAAGCATAGCAATGTTCGAGGTATAGATACACTTTCTTCTCATAAATGGTAGTAACATTGTGTCAACAGCAGCTGGATCGCCTTTCACCATCATTGGATAGTTTTGTCCAAGGAAGAGCAAGTTTTCTCCAAGACTATCAATACTGAACCAGGGAGAAGTTGTTGGCACTAGCACACTAGTATCCATCCCGAATACCCTGCAACGGATATTGGAATAGGTCCAGAGGGTGCGACCATGCGAGACAACACCTGCTTCCTTACTAACATCAGCAGTGCCCTATATACAGACAAGAAGAGGTGATCCATTGGAATAAGTTGCCAGGCACCACTGAGTATATGGGTCCTGCTTGTCCTCATGCTCGTGATCATCACCATCGTCATCTCCCCCTTCGTTATAAAAAATTTCAAGTGTAGGTGGTGGAATGTTCACAGGACCTTGAAAACACAAGAAGGTTAATTAGTAAAGGGAAACTAGCTAGCTAGCCCACATGCATGTGGATGAAACAATTATAATTACGCTAGAAGACAAACATACCGAAACCATAAGGATTCCATGCAAAAACAGTGCCACGAGTGGTGGCAGCAAACACAAGACCCTCGTATTGAATTGCATCATAGTACTCATCCGTGTACAAAAAATGATTTTTGAGCAATATCCATCGAGTCGTGAAAGCAAGGACGGCAACAAGCTTGTCGAAGATAACAACAACATCATAGTTTGTGTAATTCCAAGAGTGGTTGGGAACTCGACAAATTGCCATCTTCCGTAGAGGAGAGTCACCATGATTGTATTTAAACGTACGTAGAATACCGGTGTGCTCAACTTCAGGGCAGTCTGAGATTTTTGGAAGTGAAACCCGGTGACGAGTGTACATATTCACAAGTTCCCACTCGCAGTTATAACCAATTTAAACAACCCAATCTCCATTTGCGCCTGCCCAAGCCTTACGCTCAAGCGATGGCATCTTAACATCATACGTATCATTATCAAGCGGCATCAACTTGCACAAGGCGAGGCTTCCGTCGTCCCTGCACCAGTGATTAGGGTCATGGCAAAGAAGATAGGGGAGATCAAACCGCTCCTGAACCCTTGGGTTGCTTGTAGTGATGTTATTAGTTGAGTAGAGAATGGTCTTGAATGAATCTGCCATGCTAGCCGAGGTCATGACGTTGCACCGATCAATGAGTTCCTCCACCACATCATCTTTCAGATCGTTCCCTCCATGGAGAAGATGATCGAACAATGGCAGAAGGAAAGGGTGAAGGCAAATGGAGGGAGGAAGAGCATGCGACAAGTGTTCCTAATCGAGAGGGAAAGGCGAAGAAGCGGTGGACAGTTGCTGTGACGCCCCCGATTCGACCGTACACTAATCATACACGCAACTGTGTAAGATCAAGATCAGGGACTCACGGGAAGATATCACAACATAACTCTAGACACAAATAAAATAATACAAGCTTTATATTACAAGCTAGGGGCCTTGAGGGCTCGAATACATAGCTCGATACACAAGAGAGTCAGCGGAAGCAACAATATCTAAGTACAGAGATAAGTTAGACAAGACTGCCTTAAGAAGGCTAGCACAAAAGCAACACGATCGAAGAGGCAAGGCCTCCTGCCTAGGACCTCCTAACTACTCCTGGTCTTCGGCGGTCTCCACGTAGTAGCATCCATCGGCGATGGCATCTGGCTCCAAGGGTCCACCATCTGGTTGCATCAACCGGAAAGAAGAAAGAAGGGGGAAAAGGGGTAGCAAAGCAACCGTGAGTACTCATCTACCCGCAAGCATCAGATTTATACTAAGTATGCATTGGTATCAAATGGAAGGGTTGTATCTGTGGACTGAACTCCAGAGTGCCAGAATAGAGGGGAAGGCCTAGCTTATCGAAGACTAGCATCTTCAAGCAGCTCCGAGCATCTTGCAGCATGTAGAAGAGTAAAGAGTAGCAGTTTATATTTAGCAAACATGTTGTAACATCAACGCCCAAAGATCCTTCCTCGACTCCCTATGAGAAAGCAATCCCGGAGCCACATGTCCATCACATATTTCAAGTATCCATTTCTAGTTATATGAGATATGGATACAAGTCTGAACGTCCATTACCGTGGACACGGTATTCGAATATATATCTTCCCTGTAGGGGTGCACCACGTTACCCAACACGCTTGATCCCTTTGGCCGGACACACCTTTCTGGGGTCAATGCCCGTCCTCGGAAGATCAACACGTCGCAGGCTCAACAGAGAGGTCCCCGCCGGTCTACATCCTAAGCACTCCGAGGTCTTGGGCCCATCGCCCGCAGCACTCCGGGTCGTTGCGAGCAGGGTGGATACCAGCACCGCCTCGGATGGCCAGCACGATCCGACCGTGCCGCACTGCTGAACTAGACGTCTGACAAAGCTTCAACTGATACCACGACGTCGAGGCCCATATCTATTCTCGCATGGTGGTTAGTGCGTAAAGGCCAGAGGCCAACTCAGAACAAATACCCAAACCTGTTAGTGCATTGGGGGCTCGCGGAAACGAGCAGAGACTCACGATAAGGTGACCCCGTCGCCCCGTCTCATGGACTTACGGGAAGGGCCCAGACTGCCCGGCCGTGCCATGTGGAAAACTCGCGGGTGCTCAACGGGCCCGCCCGACTTCAACAAAGGTCTCAAGTAAAGTCAAGGTAACTGTGTGTCCAGACAGCAAGGGCAAAACCCGAGGAATCACCCTCGGTGGATTCCACTCAATGTAATCATCAAGGTGAACGTAAGAGGGACCACCCTCGAAGTTCACACTTGAGGTGTTGAACGACAGAGCCGTATCAGGAATGGTGAAAGAGCAAATCACCCTCGATGAACACGACCGAATAGCTACAGTACAGAATTATCATCAAGAGTGCGTTATGAGGGATCACCCTCGGCACTCGATAGTAGCTCTGCAGGGTCGAGCAACAAAAGAGGCATGATGTGATGTTAGGTGTCGGGCTCTGGTCGTCGATCACGCTGATCGAGTCGTCGATGATGAAGCAGGGTCAACAAGGACAAGTGGGGGTCACTGATGGATCACTAACCAACCTATACTAAGCAGGCAGGTAACAATAGCAGTTACAAAACAGGCTATGCATCAGGATAGGAGCAAACAATAACAGTAGCAAAATCTAATGCAAGCATGAGAGTATAGAATGGGCGATATCGGGATGATTAAAGGGGGGGCTTGCCTGGTTGCTCGGACAAGAAGGAGAGTCGTCATCGATGTAGTCGATCACAGCGACATCGGCAGCCGTCACGGGGTCTACCGAAGAGAAGAGGGGGAGAAAAACATTAAATACATAGCAAGCAAGAGCATAACAGGACAACAAGCAGAGCTAGACGTGTTCTAACACAGTGCTAGGCGATACTGGTGAAGGGGGAAAAACATCCGAGAAAGTTTTCCCGGTTCCGAACGTCTGTCAGATAGATGAACCGGAGGGGAAAAGGTCAATGTTTGCTATGCTAGGGATGTGTGGCGGACAAACGGACTACATGTTCGGATTCGTCTCATCGTTCTGAGCAACTTTCATGTAGAAAACATTTTCATCCGAGCTACGGTTTAATTTCTACGATTTTTCAAAGATTTAAACAATATTCTGGATTTACTTTAATTCATAAATAATGATTAAAATGCTATGGGTACCCAGGAGGATGACAAGTGGGCCAGGGGGGTCCAAGTTGACCAGTCAACGGGGTCATAGGGGCCCACATGTCATTGTCTTAGACTTTGATTTTAGATTAGTTTTTCTTTAAACTAATAGTGGGTCCACTTGTGAGGTATTAGGCTAATCCTAATACACTAATTAACAACTAACCTATCTCTAAAAAACTAATAGGGCCGGCCCCTAATACAGAGAGCCAGCCGGCCTCTGGCTCTGTACACGGGCGTGCTGGGCTCAGGGCGCCGGCGGCCAGCGACAGGGAGCACCGGCGGGAGCGGGGAAGTGGCCAGGTAGCAGCAGCAGTCAGCGGCGGAAGCAGCATGGCAGCAGCCGAAGCAGGGGAGCGTCCTAGCGGACGACGGCGGGCGCGCGCGCCCAAAGCAGGAGGCGCGGCGACAGAAGTGAAGCGACGCAAGTGGGAAGGGGCGAGGCCTCGCGCGGCGCCGGGGCCTAGCCAGCGTGCGAAGGGGGATGGGGTGCGTCTAGACGCGGCCTAGGGGCGAACGTTCGCGCGCAAGAGCACCGGGCGCGGCCTCGGGAAGGTGCGGGCGGCAGTCTACGGTGTCAAAATCGGAGGGATGAGAGGGAATCGGTCGTGGTGCTCACAGCGGGCTTCGGGGAGGTCTCGGGAAGCCGGGGATGGCGCCGGAGCGGTCGTGTCCGCCGCGGTTCAACGACGGCCGAGGCAGCGGGGAACATGGCGATGACGGTGCTGCAGGAGCTCCCCGACGCAGATCCAGTGATGTAGACGAAGGAGACGGAGCGACACGTCTCCTGGATAGGCTCCGGTGGCACGGGGTGTCTCCGGTGTGCGACATCGACGGTGACTCGGTGATGGCGGTGCGGCTGCGAGCTCAGGGCAGTGGAGGAGCTAGCTCAAGTTTAGAGCCCGGGCAAGATTGACGTGCGGCCATGTTAATAAGGTTTTGCCCAAGCAAACTCTTCACTAATCTAATTTTCTCTACTACAGTTCCATGGACATGCAGCATGGGAGCCCGGGCAGCTGCCCCAACTCGCCGGGTGCTGGCTCCGCCACTGGCTCAGGGTCGAGAGGGAGAGCGAGTGAGAGGGGAGAGGGAGAGGTGGATCTAGCGTGCAGGGGGGCGCAGGCGATTGGGTGGAGCAGGGGGGAGGACCGAGGAGGCGGGGGTCCTTATCCTGCCGAGGCGTCTCCGACGAGGAGGTGCGGTGGCAACAACACCCTGTAGCGACGCGGGACGGGGGAACAGGGCTGCCTGGGTCAATCAGGTGGGCCAAGGCCCAGGGGGCGCGGTGGAGCTGGGCTAGTCAGCCCAGTGGAGGGGGCTCTTCATTTTAAAATTTATTTACTTATATATATATATATATATATATATATATATATTTCTGTTTTATTTAGATTAGGGCATTAAACCACTTTGCAGAAAATGTTGGTTCACCACGAATATTAACAAATGAAAATTTGCCACATGATGAACATTTTATTTTAGACATTTGAAAACTTTTGAGTTTGACTTGATTTTGAATTTTGAATAAAGGGTGGGTTTGAAACATCGCGAGTTTGTTAAGAGTGATAATGATGACATGGCATCATTAGCAGGGAATTACTGTAGCTTAATTATCCGGGCGTCACAATTCTCCTCCACTACAAGAAATCTCGTCCCGAAATTTAAGGGGTGGAGTAAGGGAGAAAGACTCGGGAAGGATGTAGCTCAACACAGGATAGGTACTTGGGGGCTATCTCAATGAACGAGGCATAGAGGAATTTCTCGAGTTGAAATTCAAGAAAGTCATCGAGAGCAAGGTAAGGAGGAGCAATAAGAAGCTTCAAGCAGATGGACAATCGTTCGATGTCTGAAACAGAGTGTGAAAGGGGTCTAGCGCATCGAAAACAAGTATTGCATCTGATAGCAGAACAGATCAAAAGAATGTGGCTCGTGAATTACATACGAAGCCAAGCGTGAGGAACAATTTAGGAAGACAGAGATGTACATGAGAGTCAGGTTTCGTTCCTGGGACCTGTGGGTTATGGGCCCACCATGTGGGTTAAAAGCAAGAAGGCGTTACATTTTGCATGGTCATGATAGCAAGGTAGGTCAAAGGACAACCTGCCAGTTATGTTGGCAACAACGTTGGTACCAAGGGCGAGGGACGAAGAGAACCATTTTCCTGCTCGTTAAGACGAGGCGGACCAATAGGCAAAGTTCTCGTCCATCGGTGGCTACCGGAATGTCATCATCAATAGTAACAAGGTCTTACTGACAGAGTTTGTACACCGAGGTGTTTATATAAGCAGCAAGTTATCACTGCTCAGATATGTTAGTTTATAAGAAAGGTTAAACAAAACAATGGAAGGGGAAAGTGTAGACTCGAATCAGTTATCGGTGTTCTCGAGTGTCTAAATACTCAGAACCCGTGGAAAATTGGAATCGGCGAGAAATAATAGTTGATCAAGAACTCATAAGAAGTTATGTAGTTCCGTGATATTCTCGAGATACCAGAGGGTAACACTCAAAGGTATATCAACGTAGAGGTTGAACAGGTGAAACGATCTGAAGAATACAAGTACTTTAACTTGTCCGATAAATGGATCAAACAAGAACAATATGGTCGGAACCACGATTGCAAAGGACCAAACATAGATACAAGATGGACTTATCACAAGTGGATTATTATTATAACAAGAAGCTTCCATGATAAGTTCCACATCGGGTCTGTGGGCATGAACACAAAGGTTCAAAGTCGACTCCCACTTCTCTAATGCACAACTTTCCATTCACCTCGCGCGTTCGAAGAAGTTGTAGAATTTGAAAATTTTATCCGAAGAAACACCAGTAGACATAACTCGCATAATCTTCGGGTTCACACGAATTTAGGTAAGACAAAGATTCAACCCATCAGGGCATTTGAGGAATATATACCACAAACTTCACAAGTAAATAACTCAATCCCGAGAGTAGAGCATGGTTCA
This sequence comes from Triticum dicoccoides, assembly GCF_002162155.2. Taxonomy (NCBI): domain Eukaryota; kingdom Viridiplantae; phylum Streptophyta; class Magnoliopsida; order Poales; family Poaceae; genus Triticum; species Triticum dicoccoides. The sequence continues at coordinate 286,967,970 of NC_041391.1, forward strand.
GGAAGCAGAAGATACAATTTACCAAAGGCATTATGTATCTGAGGAAAAGCTCACAAGGTTACTATATATGAAGGATGCTATCAGATAGAACCCCACAAAGGATCTAGTGGTTCACAAGGGATCTAATGTAAGCATCAGTACTCAACCAGAGGTAGAAAGAATGCAAGGATATCAGATTATAGAAGCAACTGACTAATTCAGAGTTCAAATGCAAAGGAATTACGATTTTCAAAATCAAGGGATCAGAAGCAAACGCCCTGACCAAGGATGGTTAAGTTGAATAGACTTAGGGCACAATCGATGGCAATCTGATTGGCCGAGAACCAGCTCATGTTCGGGAAGACGTCTGAGCCGGAAAGATAATCTATAAGGATCAATTGATGATTACAACACAGACATAACAAATTGAAAGACTCGAGGTGATAATGACAAAGGACGTCAATGGATACTGCTAGGCACATGGAATTAACCAGAGTGTAAGCAGGTAAGACCTACTAGAGCAATAGGCGATAGAGGTTATCGAAAGCTCGGATTGTATTAAAAAGTATATTATGAAGCATAAGAATAACTGGCGATGAATGGATACTCGATAAGAGCGAGTAATTATCCGTAGGGGTGTTGATGCAGCAAGGACTGCAGGGCAGCAAGCATAAAGGATCCTTGGAACATCGAAGAGTATTTTAGGACATCTTGTAATAACAAGAGCAACTGGGGATGAAGGTATGAACGACAACGTAGGTAGTTACGCATAAGGATTTATCGGTGGTAGGGATTGCAACGATGAAGGTCACAAGGGTCTTGAGAAAACTTCGGAGAGTATCTTCAGAAACTTCTGGTGCACCAAGTAATCATCTGGAGTGAGGGGCTCTCCGGGAGAAAGTATTTACGAGAACCTAGAGTTGTTAGCAAAATCAGTTAACCCGAATAGAAGACGGATCAGATTCCCAGAGTAAGGGCGAGGAATAAAAGATCCTAATACCACCCAATGGCGACGTGGGCCCGTAAGCCGCACAGCCATGTTAGTAAAACAGTTTTTTCAAAGACTAGACTCAACTTCGGCCAAGGAGTTAGAAAGGGTGATCCTACAGGCAGTCAGCTCTGATACCAACTTGTGACACCCCCGATTCGACCGTACACTAATCATACACGCAAATGTGTATGATCAAGATCAGGGACTCACGGGAAGATATCACAACACAACTCTAGACACAAATAAAATAATACAAGATTTATATTACAAGCCAGGGGCCTCGAGGGCTCGAATACATAGCTCGATACACAAGAGAGTCAGCGGAAGCAACAATATCTGAGTACAGACATAAGTTAGACAAGACTGCCTTAAGAAGGCTAGCACAAAAGCAACACGATCGAAGAGGCAAGGCCTCCTTCCTGGGACCTCCTAACTACTCCTGGTCTTCGACGGTCTCCACGTAGTAGCATCCGTCGGCGGTGGCATCTGGCTCCAAGGGTCCACCATCTGGTTGCATCAACCGGAAAGAAGAAAGAAGGGGGAAAAGGGGTAGCAAAGCAACCGTGAGTACTTATCCAAAGTACTCGCAAGCATCAGATCTATACTAAGTATGCATTGGTATCAAATGGAAGGGTTGTATCTGTGGACTGAACTCCAGAATGCCAGAATAGAGGGGCATGCCTAGCTTATCGAAGACTAGCATCTTCAAGCAGCTCCGAGAATCTTGCAGCATGTAGAAGAGTAAAGAGTAGCAGTTTATATTTAACAAACATGTTGTAACATCAACGCCCAGAGATCCTTCCTCGACTCCCTACGAGAAAGCAATCCCGGAGCCACATGTCCATCACATATATCAAGTATCCATTTCTAGTTATACAAGATCTGGATACAAGTCTGAATGTCCATTACCGTGGACACGGTATTCGAATATATATCTTCCCTGCAGGGGTGCACCACGTTACCCAACACGCTCGATCCCTTTGGTCGGACACACCTGTCTGGGGTCAATGCCCGCCCTCGGAAGATCAACATGTCGCAGCCCTACCTATGCTCAGCAAAGAGGTCCCCGCCGGTCTACATCCTAAGCACTCCGGGGTCTTGGGCCCATCGCCTGCAGCACTCTGGGTCGTTGCGAGCAGGGTGGATACCAGCACCGCCTCGGATGGCCAGCACGATCCGACCGTGCTGCACTGCTGAACTGGACGTCTGAGAAAGCTTCGGCTGATACCACGATGTCGAGGCCCATATCTATTCTCGCGTGGTGGTTAGTGCGTAAAGGCCAGAGGCCAACTTAGAACAAATACCAAAACCTGTTAGTGCATTGGGGGCTCGCGGAAACGAGCAGAGACTCACGATAAGGTGACCCCGTCGCCCCGTCTCATGGACTTACGGCAAGGGCCCATACTACCCGACCGTGCCATGTGGAAAACTCGCGGGTGCTCAACGGGCCCGCCCGACTTCAACAAAGGTCTCAAGTAAAGTCAAGGTAACTGTGTGTCCAAACATCAAGGGGAAAACCCGAGGAATCACCCTCGATGGATTCCACTCAATGTAATCATCAAGGTGCACGTAAGAGGGACCACCCTCGAGGTTCACACTTGAGGTGTTGAACGACAGAGCCGTATCAGGAATGGTGAAAGAGGAAATCACCCTCAATGACCACGACCGAATAGCTACACTACAGAATTATCATCAAGAGTGCATTATGAGGGATCACCCTCAGCACTCGATAATAGCTCTGCAGAGTCGAGCAACAAAAGGGGCGTGATGTGATGTCAGGTGTCGGGCTCTGGTCATCGATCACGCTGATCGAGTCGTCGATGATGAAGCAGGGGCAACAAGGACAAGTGGGGGTCACTGATGGATCACTAACCAACCTATACTAAGCAGGCAGGTAACAATAGCAGGTACAAAAGCAGGCTATGCATCGGGATAGGAGCAAACAATAACAGTAGCAAAATCTAATGCAAGCATGAGAGTATAGAAATGGGCGATATCGGGATGATCAAAGGGGGGGCTTGCCTGGTTGCTCGGACAAGAAGGAGGGTCGTCGTCGACGTAGTCGATCACAGCGACATCGGCAGCCGTCACGGGGTCTACTGAAGAGAAGAGGGGGGAGAAAAATAGTAAATACATAGCAAGCAAGAGCATAACAGGACAACAAGCAGAGCTAGACGTGTTCTAACGCAGTGCTAGGCGATACTGGTGAAGGGGGAAAAACATCCGGGAAAGTTTTCCCGGTTCCGGACGTCTGTCAGATAGATGAACCGGAGGGGAAAAGGTCAACGTTTGCTATGCTAGGGATTTGTGGCGGACAAACGGACAGCATGTTCGGATTCGCCTCGTCGTTCTGAGCAACTTTCATGTAGAAAACATTTTCATCCGAGCTACGGTTTAATTTTTACGATTTTTCAAAGATTTAAACAATATTCTGGATTTACTTTAATTCATAAATAATGATTAAAATGCTATGGGTACCCAGCTCTGTGTACACAATAGTGTACACAGAGGATGACAAGTGGGCCAGGGGGGTCCAAGTTGACCAGTCAACGGGGTCATAGGGGCCCACATGTCATTGTCTTAGACTTTGATTTTAGATTTGTTTTTCTTTAAACTAATAGTGGGTTCACTTGTGAGGTATTAGGCTAATCCTAATACACTAATTAACAACTAACCTATCTCTAGCAAATCTAACAGGGCCGGCCCCTAATACAGAGAGCCAGCCGGCCTCTGGCTCTGTACACGGGCGCGCCGGGCTCAGGGCGCCGGCGGCCAGCGATTGGAAGCACCGGTGGGAGCGGGGAAGTGGCCAGGTAGCAGCAGCAGTCAGCGGCGGAAGCAGCATGGCAGCAGCCGTAGCAGGGGAGCGTCCTAGTGGACGACGGCGGGCGCGCGCGCCCAAAGCAGGAGGCGCAGTGACAGAAGTGAAGCGACACAAGCGGGAAAGGGCGAGGCCTCGCGTGGGGCCAGGGCCTAGCCGGGGCGCGAAGGGGGATAGGGTGCACCTGGACGCGGCCCAAGGGCGAACGCTCGCGCGCGAGAGCACTGGGCGCGGCCTCGGGAAGGTGCGGGCGGCAGTCTACGGCGTCAAAATCGGAGGGATGAGAGGGAATCGGGCGTGGTGCTCACAGCGGGCTTCGGGGAGGTCTCGGAAGGCCGGGGATGGCGCCGGAGCGGTGGTGTCTGCCGCGGTTCAACGACGGCCGAGGCAGTGGGGAACATGGCGATGACGATGCTGTAGGAGCTCCCCGACGCAGATCCAGTGATGTAGACGAAGGAGACGGAGCGACGCGTCTCCTGGATAGGCTCCGGTGGCACGGGGTGTCTCTGATGTTTGACATCGATGGCGACTCGGTGATGGCGGTGCGGCTGCGAGCTCAGGGTCGAGAGGACCGAGGAGGCGGAGGTCCTTATCCTGTCGAGGCGTCTCCGGCGAGGAGGTGCGGTGGCAAGATCATCCTGTAGCGACGCGGGACGGGGGAACAGGGCTGCCTGGGTCAGCCAGGTGGGCCAAGGCCCAGGGGGCGCGCTGGCGCTGGGCTAGTCAGCCCAGTGGAGGGGGCTTTTCATTTTAAAATTTATTTAGATTAGGGCATTAAACCACTTTACAGAAAATGTTGGTTCACCACGAATATTAACAAATGAAAATTTGCCACATGATGAACATTTTATTTTAGACATTTGAAAACTTTTGAGTTTGACTTGATTTTGAATTTTGAATAAAGGGTGGGTTTGAAACATCGCGAGTTTGTTAAGAGTGATAATGATGACATGGCATCATTAGCAAGGAATTACTGTAGCTTAATTATCCGGGCGTCACAGTTGCCATGGTATACGAAGAAGCTAGTTGGGAGTGAACGGTTGCCACAGAGGTCGCACACTAACACCAAGGCCGAGTGAACCGCATGTCGTATATCGCACACACCTTGATATGGCTCCCCGTTTTTTGTGTCGCCTAATCACAAACTATTCATTCGAGTGAACCGTATGCTGTATATCGCACACGCCTTCATTTGGCTGCCCGTTTCTTTTGTGTTGCCTCATCACAAACAGTTAATTGAACCAAACCGTATGCCCTGCATCGCACACGCAACTAAAATATAAACCGTGTTTGATGCATCCGTCATCACAAACATTTTGCACCTGTTTTGACGGGTTTTTTTACACCACCGTTTTCGATTATTGCATCACACATAGTTTCGTCAAAGGGTCTCTGATCATAGTGTCGCGTTAGCAGCATCCTGTAGTATTGCCCTATCTTTCTATGTGTCCAGTTGAATTGTTTTGCTCATGTGTATGGTGAGTGTTAGCAATCATAGAAGACTATATGATCATTGAGTATGTGGAGCTTTTACTTGGACTCTGTTGAATAAGTTGAATTCCAATTGTTTGGTGACTAAGAATATAGGTTGTTGAGTTTCAAGAGCATTCATTTTTCGAACCTTAACATGTGAATTGGTTGCTACTTTAACATGATGAGTTCTGTGAGAAAGAATTGCTATTATGACGCTAGGAAAACTAATTGAAATTATCATTGATGAAACTTATGCACTTTGCTAGCATTCACACTTCATAAATTATTTCTTTTATCATTTACCTACTCGAGGACGAGTAGGAATTAAGCTTGGCGATGCTGATTCGTGTCCAGCGTATCTATAATTTACAAAGTATTAATGCTGTTATATTTTCCTTCTTGGATGTTCTACAATCATTTTTATAGCAACTTTATATCATTTTTTGGGACTAACCTATTGACCCAGTGCCCAGTGCTAGTTGCTGTTTTTTGCTTGTTTTTTACATCGCAAGAAATCAATACCAAACAGAGTCCAAACACCATGAACTTTTTGTGGATTTTTTATGGACCAGAAGACATCCAGTGGGCTAGAGAAGCACCTGGGGGTGCCCTGCGGGGGGCACAACCCACCAGGGCGCGCCTAGGGGCCCAGGCGCGCCCAGGTGGGTTGTGCCCATCTCGATGGCCACCTGCACCCCTCTTCGCCCTATAAATTCCCAAATATTCCAAAAACCCTCGGGGTAGCCCTAGATTAAAAGTTTCGCCGCCGCAAGGCCTCTGTATCCATGAGATTCAATCTATACCCTATTCCAGCACCCTTCCTGAGGGGGAAATCATCACCGGTGGACATCTTCATCATCTCGGTGGCCACTGCTATGCCTTGAGCTTGCGTTGGTTTTCCTTGAAGAGGAAAGGGTGATGCAGCAATAGTAGCGTAAGTATTTCCCTCAGTTTTTGAGAACCAAGGTATCAATCCAGTAGGAGGCTCCTCGAAAGTCCCACGCACCTACACAAATGAATAAAGAACTCGCAACGAACGCAATAAAGGGGTTGTCAATCCCTTCACGGCCACTTGCGAAAGTGAGATCTAATAGAGATAGTATGATAAGATAAATATATTTTTGGTATTTTATAATATAGATGCAAAAAGTAAAGATGCAAATAAAAGTAGATTGGAAGCAAATATGATAAGAGATAGACCCGGGGGCCATAGGTTTCACTAGAGGCTTCTCTCAAGATAGCATAAGTATTACAGTTGGTGAACAAATTACTGTCGAGCAATTGATAGAAAAGCAAATAATTATGAGATTATCTAGGCATGATCATGTATATAGGCATCAGTCCGTGACAAGTAGTGAAGGAAATATGCCCTAGAGGCAATAATAAAGTTATTATTTATTTCCTCATATCATGATAAATGTTTATTATTCATGCTAGAATTTTATTAAACGGAAACATGATACATGTGTGAATACATAGACAAACATAGTGTCAGTAGTATGCCTCTACTTGAACTAGCACATTGATCAAAGATGGTTATGTTTCCTAACCATAGACATGTGTTGTCATTTGATTAATGGGATCACATCATTAGGAGAATGATGTGATTGACTTGACCCATTCCGTTAGCTTAGCACTTGATCGTTTAGTATGTTGCTATTGCTTTCTTCATGACTTATACAAAGTTCCTTCAACTATGAGATTATGCAACTCCCGTTTACCGGAGGAACACTTTGTGTGCTACCAAACGTCACAACGTAACTGGGTGACTTTAAAGGTCCTCTACAGGTGTCTCCAAAGGTACATGTTGAGTTGGCATAATTCGAGATTAGGTTTTGTCACTCCAATTGTCGGAGAGGTATCTCTGGGCCCTCTCGGTAATACTCATCACCTAAGACTTGCAAGCATTGTAACTAATGAGTTAGTTATGAAATAATGTATTACAGAACGAGTAAAGAGACTTACCGGTAATGAGATTGAACTAGGTATTGGATACCGACGATCGAATCTCGGGCAAGTAACATACCGATGACAAAGGGAACAACGTATGTTGTTATGCGGTTTGACCGATAAAGATCTTCGTAGAATATGTGGGAACCAATATGAACATCCAGGTTCCGCTATTGGTTATTGACCGAGAATAGTTCTAGGTCATGTCTACATAGTTCTCTAACCCATAGGGTCCGCACGCTTAACGTTACGATGATAGTTTTATTATGAGTTTATAAGTTTTGTTGTACCGAAGGTTGTTCGGAGTCCCGGATGTGATCTCGGACATGACGAGGAGTCTCTAAATGGTCGAGACATAAAGATTGATATATTGGACGGATATATTTGGACGCCGGAAAGGTTCCGGATGAGATTGGGACTATATCGGAGTTCCGGGAGGTTACCGGAACCCCCCGGTAAGTATATGGGCCTTATTGGGCCTTAGTGGAAGGGAGGGAGAAGGAGCAAAGGAGGGGCGCACCCCCCAAGCCCAATCCGAATTGGGAGGGGGGCCGGCCCCCCTTTCATTCTTCCCTCCCCTCTCTTTACTTCCCTCTCCTACTCCTAATAGGAAAGGAGGGCCAAACCTACTTGGAGTAGGTTTGCCCCCCCTAGGGCGCGCCTCCCCTCTTGGCCGGCCCCTCCTCCTCTCCCCCTTTATATACAGAGGAGGGGGGCACCCCATATACACACACAAGTTGATCTACGGATCGTTCCTTAGCCGTGTGCGGTGCCCCCCTCCACCATATTCCACCTCGGTCATATCGTCGCGGAGTTTAGGCGAAGCCCTGCGCCGGTAGAACATGATCATCATCACCACGCCGTCGTTCTGACGGAACTCATCCCTGACGCTTCACTGGATTGGAATCCGGCGGACGTCATCGAGCTGGACATGTGCTGAACACGGAGGTGCCGTATGTTCGGTGCTTGGATCGGTCGATTCGTGAAGACGTACGACTACATCAACCGCATTGTCATAACGCTTCCGCTTAACGGTCTACGAGGGTACGTAGACAACACTCTCCCCTCTCGTTGCTATGCCATCACCATGATCTTGCGTGTGCGTAGGAAATTTTTTGAAATTTCTACATTCCCCAACAGTGGCATCCGAGCCTAGGTTTTATGCGTTGATGTTATATGCACAAGTAGAACACAAGTGAGTTTTGGGTGATACAAGTCATACTGCTTACCAGCATGTCATACTTTGGTGCAGCGGTATTGTTGGATGAAGCGGCCCGGACTGACATTACGCGTACGCTTACGCGAGACTGGTTTTACCGCCGTGCTTTGCACACAGGTGACTAGCGGGTGTCAGTTTCTCCAACTTTAGTTGAACCGAGTGTGGCTACGCCCGGTCCTTGCGAAGGTTAAAACAGCACCAACTTGACGAACTATCATTGTGGTTTTGATGCGTAGGTAAGAACGGTTCTTGCTCAGCCCGTAGCAGCCACGTAAAACTTGCAACAACAAAGTAGAGGATGTCTAACTTTTTTTTGCAGGGCATGTTGTGATGTGACATGGCCAAGATGTGATGCTATATTTTATTGTATGAGATGATCATGTTTTGTAACCGAAGTTATCGGCAACTGGCAGGAGCCATATGGTTGTCGCTTTGTTGTATGAAAAGCAAACGCCTTGTAATTGCTTTACTTTATCACTAAGCGGTAGCGATAGTCGTAGAAGCAATAGATGGCGTAAACGACAACGATGCTACGATGGAGATCAAGGTGTCGCGCCGGTGACGATGGTGATCACGACGGTGCTTTGGAGATGGAGATCACAAGCACAAGATGATGATGGCCATATCATATCACTTATATTGATTGCATGTGATGTTTATCCTTTATGCATCTTATCTTGCTTTGATTGACGGTAGCATTTTAAGATGATCTCTCACTAAAAATTATCAAGAAGTGTTCTCCCTGAGTATGCACCGTTGCCAAAGTTCATCGTGCCCAGACACCACGTGATGATCGGGTGTGATAAGCTCTACGTCCATCTACAACGGGTGCAAGCCAGTTTTTGCACACGCAGAATACTCAGGTTAAACTTGACGAGCCTAGCATATGCAGATATGGCCTCGGAACACGGAGACCGAAAGGTCGAGCGTGAATCATATAGTAGATATGATCAACATAAAGATGTTCACCATTGAAAACTAGTCCATCTCACGTGATGATCGGTTATGGTTTAGTTGATTTGGATCACATGATCACTTAGATGACTAGAGAGATGTCTGTCTAAGTGAAAGTTCTTGAGTAATGTGATTAATTGAACTTAAATTTATCATGAACTTAGTACCTGATAGTATTTTGCTTGTCTATGTTTGTTGTAGATAGATGGCTCGTGCTGTTGTTCCGTTGAATTTTAATGCGTTCCTTGAGAAAGCAAAGTTGAAAGATGATGGTAGCAATTACACGGACTGGGTCCGTAACTTGAGGATTATCCTCATTGCTACATAGAAGAATTACGTCCTGGAAGCACTGCTGGGTGCCAGGCCTGCTGCAGGAGCAACGCCAGATGTTGTGAACATCTGGCAGAGCAAAGCTGATGACTACTCTATAGTTCAGTGTGCCATGCTTTACGGCTTAGAACCGGGTCTTCAACGAAGTTTTGAACGTCATGGAGCATATGAGATGTTCCAGGAGTTGAAGTTAATATTTCAAGCAAATGCTTGGATTGAGAGATATGAAGTCTCCAATAAGTTCTACAGCTGCAAGATGGAGGAGAATAGTTCTGTCAGTGAGCATATACTCAAAATGTCTGGGTATAATAATCACTTGATTCAACTGGGAGTTAATCTTCCGGATGATAGCGTCATTGACAGAATTCTCCAATCACTGCCACCAAGCTACAAGAGCTTTGTGATGAACTATAATATGCAAGGGATGAACAAGACTATTCCCGAGCTCTTCGCAATGCTAAAGGCCGCGGAGGTAGAAATCAAGAAGGAGCATCAAGTGTTGATGGTCAACAAGACCACTAGTTTCATGAAAAAGGGCAAAGGGAAGAAGAAGGGGAACTTCAAGAAGAACAGCAAGCAAGTTGCTGCTCAAGAGAAGAAACCCAAGTCTGGACCTAAGCCTAAAACTGAGTGCTTCTACTGCAAGCAGACTGGTCACTGGAAGCGGAACTGCCCCAAGTATTTGGCGGATAAGAAGGATGGCAAAGTGAACAAAGGTATATGTGATATACATGTTATTGATGTTTACCTAACTAGAGCTCGTAGTAGCACCTGGGTATTTTTTACTAGTTCTGTTGCTAATATTTGCAACTCGAAATAGGGACTACGGAATAAGCAAGCACTAGCCAAGGACGAGGTGACGATGCGCGTGGGAAACGGTTCCAAAGTCGATGTGATCGCGGTCGGCACGCTACCTCTACATCTACCTTTGGGATTAGTTTTAGACCTGAATAATTGTTATTTGGTGCCAGCGTTGAGCATGAACATTATATCTGGATCTTGTTTGATGCGAGACGGTTATTCATTTAAATAAGAGAATAATGGTTGTTCTATTTATATGAGTAATATCTTTTATGGTCATGCACCCTTGAAGAGTGGTCTATTTTTATTGAATCTCGATAGTAGTGATACACATATTCATAATGTTGAAGCCAAAAGATGCAGAGTTGATAATGATAGTGCAACTTATTTGTGGCACTGCCGTTTAGGTCATATCGGTGTAAAACGCATGAAGAAACTCCATACTGATGGACTTTTGGAATCACTTGATTATGAATCACTTGGTACTTGTGAACCGTGCCTCATGGGCAAGATGACTAAAACACCGTTCTCCGGTACTATGGAGAGAGCAACAGATTTGTTGGAAATCATACATACAGATGTATGTGGTCCGATGAATGTTGAAGCTCGTGGCGGATATCGTTATTTTCTCACCTTCACAGATAATTTAAGCAGATATGGGTATATCTACTTAATGAAGCATAAGTCTGAAACATTTGAAAAGTTCAAAGAATTTCAGAGTGAAGTGGAAAATCATCGTAACAAGAAAATAAAGTTTCTACGATCTGATCGTGGAGGAGAATATTTGAGTTACGAGTTTGGTTTACAATGCGGAATAGTTTCGCAACTCACGCCACCTGGAACACCACAAAGAAATGGTGTGTCCAAACGTCGTAATCGTACGTTACTAGATATGGTGCGATCTATGATGTCTCTTACCGATTTACCGCTATCGTTTTGGGGTTATGCTTTAGAGACGGCTGCATTCACATTAAATAGGGCACCATCTAAATCCGTTGAGACGACGCCTTATGAACTGTGGTTTGGCAAGAAACCAAAGTTGTCGTTTCTTAAAGTTTGGGGCTGTGATGCTTATGTGAAGAAACTTCAACCAGATAAGCTCGAACCCAAATCAGAGAAATGTGTCTTCATAGGATACCCAAAAGAGACTGTTGGGTACACCTTCTATCACATATCCGAAGGCAAGACATTCGTTGCTAAGAATGGATCCTTTCTAGAGAAGGAGTTTCTCTCGAAAGAAGTGAGTGGGAGGAAAGTAGAACTTGATGAGGTAACTGTACCTGCTCCCTTATTGGAAAGTAGTTCATCACAGAAATCAGTTCCTGTGACAAATACACCAATTAGTGAGGAAGGTAATGATATTGATCATGAAACTTCAGATCAAGTGACTACTGAACCTCGTAGGTCTACCAGAATAAGATCCGCACCGGAGTGGTACGGTAATCCTGTTCTGGAAGTCATGTTACTTGACCATGATGAACCTACGAACTATGAGGAAGCGATGATGATCCCAGATTCCGCAAAATGGCTAGAGGCCATGAAATCTGAGATGGGATCCATGTATGAGAACAAAGTATGGACTTTGGTTGACTTGCCCGATGATCGACAAGCCATTGAGAATAAATGGATCTTTAAGAAGAAGACTGACGCTGACGGTAATGTAACTGTCTATAAAGCTCAACTTGTTGCGAAAGGTTTTCGACAAGTTCAAGGGGTTGACTACGATGAGACTTTCTCACCCGTAGCGATGCTTAAGTCTGTCTGAATCATGTTAGCGATTGCCGCATTTTATGATTATGAAATTTGGCAGGTGGATGTCAAAACTGCATTCCTGAATGGATTTCTGGTAGAAGAGTTGTATATGATGCAACCAGAAGGTTTTATCGATCCTAAAGAAGCTAACAAAGTGTGCAAGCTCCAGCGATCAATCTATGGTCTGGTGCAAGCCTCTCGGAGTTGGAATAAATGCTTTGATAGTGTGATCAAAGCATATGGTTTTATACAGACTTTTGGAGAAGCCTGTATTTACAAGAAAGTGAGTGGGAGCTCTGTAGCATTTCTAATATTATATGTGGATGACATATTGTTGATTGGAAATGATATAGAATTTCTGGATAGCATAAAAGGATACTTGAATAAAAGTTTTTCAATGAAAGACCTCGGTGAAGCTGCTTACATATTGGGCATTAAGATCTATAGAGATAGATCAAGACGCTTGATTGGACTTTCACAAAGCACGTACCTTGATAAAGTGTTGAAAAGGTTCAATATGGATCAGGCGAAGAAAGGGTTCTTGCATATATTACAAGGTATAAAGTTTAGTCAGACTCAATGCCCGACCACTGCAGAAGATAGAGAGAAAATGAAAGGAGTTTCCTATGCTTCAGCCATAGGCTCTATCATGTATGCAATGCTGTGTACCAGACCTGATGTGTGTCTTGCTATTAGTGTGGCAGGGAGGTATCAAAGTAATCCAGGAGTGGGTCACTGGACAGCGGTCAAGAACATCCTGAAATACCTAAAAAGTACTAAGGATATGTTTCTCGTATATGGAGGTGACAAAGAGCTAGTCGTAAATGGTTACGTCGATGCAAGCTTTGACACTGATCCGGACGATTCTAAATCGCAAACCGGATACGTATTTTTATTAAACGGTGGAGCTGTAAGTTGGTGCAGTTCTAAACAAAGCGTCGTGGCGGGATCTACATGTGAAGCGGAGTACATAGCTGCTTCGGAAGCAGCAAATGAAGGAGTCTGGATGAAGGAGTTCATTTCCGATCTAGGTGTTATACCTAGTGCATCAGGACCAATGAAGATCTTCTGTGACAATACTGGTGCAATTGCCTTGGCAAAGGAATCCAGATTTCACAAGAGGACCAGGCACATCAAGAGACGCTTCAATTCCATTCGGGACCAAGTCCAAGTGGGAGACATAGAGATTTGCAAGATACAGACGGATCTGAATGTTGCAGACCCGTTGACTAAGCCTCTCTCACGAGCAAAACATGATCAGCACCAAGACAACATGGGTGTAAGAATCATTACTATGTAATCTAGATTATTGACTCTAGTGCAAGTGGGAGACTGATGGAAATATGCCCTAGAGGCAATAATAAAGTTATTATTCATTTCCTCATATCATGATAAATGTTTATTATTCATGCTAGAATTGTATTAACCGGAAACATGATACATGTGTGAATACATAGACAAACATAGTGTCACTAGTATGCCTCTACTTGAACTAGCTCATTGATCAAAGATGGTTATGTTTCCTAACCATAGACGTATGTTGTCATTTGATTAATGGGATCACATCATTAGGAGAATGATGTGATTGACTTGACCCATTCCGTTAGCTTAGCACTTGATCGTTTAGTATGTTGCTATTGCTTTCTTCATGACTTATACAAAGTTCCTTCAACTATGAGATTATGCAACTCCCGTTTACCGGAGGAACACTTTGTGTGCTACCAAACGTCACAACGTAACTTGGTGATTATAAAGGTGCTCTACAGGTGTCTCCAAAGGTACATGTTGAGTTGGCATAATTCGAGATTAGGTTTTGTCACTCCAATTGTCGGAGAGGTATCTCTGGGCCCTCTCGGTAATACTCATCACCTAAGCCTTGCAAGCATCGTAACTAATGATTTAGTTATGAAATGATGTATTACGGAACGAGTAAAGAGACTTACCAGTAACGAGATTGAACTAGGTATTGGATACCGACGATCGAATCTCGGGCAAGTAACATACCGATGACAAAGGGAACAACGTATGTTGTTATGCGGTTTGACCGATAAAGATCTTCGTAGAATATGTGGGAACCAATATGAACATCCAGGTTCCGCTATTGGTTATTGATCGAGAATAGTTCTAGGTCATGTCTACATAGTTCTCGAACCCGTAGGGTCCACACGCTTAACGTTACGATGACAGTTTTATTATGAGTTTATAAGTTTTGATGTACCGAAGGTTGTTCGGAGTCCCGGATGTGATCAAGGACATGACGAGGAGTCTCAAAATGGTCGAGACATAAAGATTGATATATTGGACGGATATATTTGGACACCGGAATGGTTCCGGATGAGATTGGGACTATACCAGAGTTCCGGGAGGTTACCGGAACCCCCCGGTAAGTATATGGGCCTTATTGGGCCTTAGTGGAAGGGAGGGAGAAGGAGTAAAGGAGGGGGCGCCCCCCCCAAGCCCAATCCGAATTGGGAGGGGGCCGGCCCCCCCTTTCCTTCTTCCCTCCCCTCTCTTCCTTCCCTCTCCTACTCCTAATAGGAAAGGGGGGCCAAACCACTTGGAGTAGGTTTGCCCCCCCTAGGGCGCGCCTCCCCTCTTAGCCGGCCCCCTCCTCCTCTCCCCCTTTATATACGGAGGAGGGGGGCACCCCAGATACACACAAGTTGATCTACGGATCATTCCTTAGCCGTGTGCGGTGCCCCCCTCCACCATATTCCACCTCGTTCATATCATCGCGGAGTTTAGGCGAAGCCCTGCACCGGTAGAACATGATCATCGTCACCACGCCGTCGTGCTGACGGAACTCATCCCCGACGCTTCGCTAGATTGGAGTCTGGGGGACGTCATCGAGCTGGACGTGTGCTGAACACGGAGGTGTCGTACGTTCGGTGCTTGGATTGGTCGATTCGTGAAGATGTACGACTACATCAACTGTCATAACGCTTCCGCTTAACGGTCTACGAAGGTACGTAGACAACACTCTCCCCTCTCGTTGCTATGCCATCACCATGATCTTGCGTGTGCGTAGAATTTTTTTTGAAATTACTACGTTCCCCAACAAGTAGACCGTCTCCTGCCTGCATCTACTACTATTACTCCACACATCGACCGACTCCTCCCTGCATCTAGAGTATTAAGTTCATAAGAACAGAGTAACGCCTTAAGCAAGATGACATGATGTAGAGGGATAAACTCATGCAATATGATATAAACCCCATCTTTTTATCCTCAATGGCAACAATACAATACGTGCCTTGCAACCCCTACTGTCATTGGGTAAGGACACCGCAAGATTGAACCCAAAGCTAAGCACTTCTCCCATGGCAAGAAAGATCAATCTAGTAGGCCAAACCAAACTGATAATTCGAAGAGACTTGCAAAGATAACTCAATCATACATAAAAGTATTCAGAGGAGATTCAAATATTTCTCATAGATAAACTTGATCATAAACCCACAATTCATCGGATCTCGACAAACACACCGCAAAAAGAATTTACATCGAATAGATCTCCACAAGAGAGGGGAGAACATTGTATTGAGATCCAAAAAGAGAGAAGAAGCCATCTAGCTAATAACTATGGACCCGTAGGTCTGTGGTAAACTACTCACAACTCATCGGAGGGGCTATGGTGTCGATGTAGAAGCCCTCTGTGGTCGATTCCCCCTCCGGCAGAGCGCTGGCGAAGGCTCCAAGATGGGATCTCACGGATACAGAAGGTTACGATGGTGGAAATTGTGTTTCGTTGGCTCCATGGATGCTTTCGGGGTATGTATGCTTATATAGGAGGAAGAAGTACGTTAGTGGCCGCCCGAGGGGCCCACGAGACAAGGGGCGCACCCTATAGGGGGGCGCCCTACCCTCTCGTGGCCGCCTCGGCTGCTTCTTGACTTGCACTCCAAGTCCTCTGGATCACGTTCGTTCCAAAAATCACGCTCCCGAAGGTTTCATTCCGTTTGGACTCGGTTTGATATTCCTTTTCTTCGAAATACTGAAATAGGCAAAAGAAAACAGTAATACGGGTTGGGCCTCCGGTTAGTAGGTTAGTCCCAAAAATGATATAAATGTGTAAAATAAAGCCCATAAACATCTAAAAGGGGTAATATAATAGCATGGAACAATAAAAAATTATAGATACGTTGAAGACGTATCAAGCATCCCCAAGCTTAATTCCTGCTTGTCCTCGAGTAGGTAAATGATAAAAACGGAATTTTTGATGTGGAATGCTACCTAGCATAATTCTCAATGTAATTTTCTTTATTGTGGCATGAATGTTCAGATCCAAATGATACAAAATAAAAGTTCATATTAACATGAAAATGGTGATACTTCAAGCATACTAATCAAAGTAATCATGTCTTCTCAAAATAACATGGCCAAAGAAAGTTATCCCTACAAAATCATATAGTCTGGCTGTTGCTCTATCTTTATCACACAAAGTATTTAATCATGCACAACCCGGATGATAAGCCAAGCAATACATGAGCGTGAGCCATGGACATAGCACTATATGTGGAATAGAATGGTGGTTGTGGAGAAGACAAAAAAGGAGAAGATAGTCTCACATCAACTAGGCGTATCAACGGGCTATGGAGATGCCCATTAATAGATATCAATGTGAGTGAGTAGGGATTGCTATGCAACGGATGCACTAGAGCTATAAATATATGAAAGCTCAATAAAAGAAACTAAGTGGGTGTGCATCCAACTTGCTTGCTCACGAAGACCTAGGGCGTTTTGAGGAAGCCCATCATTGGAATATACAAGCCAAGTTTCTATAATGAAAAATTCCCACTAGTATATGAAAGTGACAACATATAAGACTCTCAATCATGAAGATCATGGTGCTATTTTGAAGCACAAGCGTGGAAAAAGATATAGTAGCATTGTTCCTTCTCTCTTTCTCTCTCTTTTTTTCTTCTTTTTTTTCTTTTTTTGGCCTTTTCCTTTATTTTTTCTTTGGCCTTTTTTTTGGCCTTTCTCTTTTTTTGTAAAGTCCGAAGTCTCATCCCGACTTGTGGGGGAATCATAGTCTTCATCATCCTTTCCTCACTAGGACAATGCTCTAATAATGAAGATCATCACACTTTTATGGATTTACAACTCAAGAATTACAACTCAAAGCTAGAACAAGATATGACTCTATATGAATGCCTCCGGCGGTGTATCGGGATATGCAATGAATCAAGAGCGACATGTATGAAAATTATGAAGGTGGCCTTGCCACAAATACGATGTCAACTACATGATCATGCAAAGAGCAATATGACAAAAGTAATGCGTGTCATATGAACGGAACGGTGAAAAGTTGCATGGCAATATATCTCGGAATGGCTATGGAAATGCCATAATAGGTAGGTATGGTGGCTATTTTGAGGAAGGTATATGGTGGGTGTATGGTACCGGCGAAGGTTGCTCGGCACAAGAGAGGCTAGCAATGGTGGAAGGGTGAGGTGCGTATAATCCATGGACTCAATATTAGTCAAAAGAACTCATGTACTTGTTGCAAAAATCTAGAAGTAATCAAAAACCAAAGCACTACGCGCATGCTCCTAGGGGGATAGATTGGTAGGAAAAGACCATCGCTCGTCCCCGACCGCCACTCATAAGGAAGACAATCAACAAAGCGATTCACCATACCTGGATGCTACGGGAATCACAACCCTTAACACAAGTATTTTTCATAATCACCTCAACTAGCATGACTTTAATATCACTACCTCCATATCTCAAAACAATTATCAAACATCAAATTGATCATAGCATCCAAATCCTTTCTATGATAGTTTTTATTATACCCAACTTGGATGCTCATCATTCTAGGACCAACTTTGTAACCATAGAAAATACCATGCTGTTCTAAAAGACTCTCAAAAAGATATAAGTGAAGCATGAGAGACTACCAATTTCTTCAAAATTAAATCACCACCGTGCTCTAAAAAATATAAGTGAAGCACTAGAGCAAAAACTATCAAGCTCAAAAGATATAAGTGAAGCACATAGAGTATTCTAGCAAATCCTAATCAAGTAGGCTTCTCCCAAAAGGTGTGTACATCAAGGATGATTGTGGTAAACTAAAAAGCTTAGACTAATATAATACACGACGCTCCAAGCAAAACACATATCTGATACGTCTCCAACGTATCTATAATTTTTGATTGCTCCATGCTACTTTATCTACTGTTTTGGACTATATTGGGCTTTATTTTCCACTTTTATATTATTTTTGGGACTAACCTATTAACCGGAGGCCCAGCCCAGAATTGCTGTTTTTTGCCTATTTTAGTGTTTCGAGGAAACAGAATATCAAACGGAGTCCAAACGGAATGAAACCTTCGGGAACGTGATCTTCTCACCGAACGTGATCCAGGAGACTTGGACCCTAGTCCAAGAAGCTTCCGAGGAGGTCACGAGGGTGGAGGGCGCCCCCTGGGCACCCCCCTACCTCGTGGGCCCCTCGGAGCTCCACCGACGTACTCCTTCCTCCTATATATACCTACGTATCCCCAATAGACCAGACACGGAGCCAAAAACCTAATTCCACCGCCGACCTTCCTGTATCCACGAGATCCCATCTTGGGGCCTGTTCCGAAGCTCCGCCGGAGGGGGCATCCACCATGGAGGGCTTCTACATCAAAACCATAGCCCCTCCGATGAAGTGTGAGTAGTTTACTTTAGACCTTCGGGTCCATAGCTAGTAGCTAGATGGCTTCTTCTCTCTTTTTGGATCTCAATACAATGTTCTCCCCCTCTCTCGTGGAGATCTATTTGATGTAATCTTCTTTTTGCGGTGTGTTTGTTGAGACCGATGAATTGTGGGTTTATGATCCAACTTATCTATGAATAATATTTGAATCTTCTCTGAATTCTTTTATGTATGATTGAGTTATCTTTGCAAGTCTCTTTGAATTATCCGTTTGGTTTGGCCAACTAGATTGGTAGTTCTTGCAATGGGAGAAGTGCATGGCTTTGGGTTCAATCTTGTGGTGTCCTTACTCAGTGACAGAAAGAGTTGCAAGGCACGTATTGTATTGTTGTCATCGAGGATAACAAGATGGGGTATTTATCATATTGCATTAATTTATTCCTCTACATCATGTCATCTTGCTTAAGGCGTTACTCTGTTTTTAACTTAATACTCTAGACGCATGCTGGATAGCGGTCGATGAGTGGAGTAATAGTAGTAGATGCAGAATCGTTTCGATCTACTTGTCACGGACGTGATGCCTATATACATGATCATACCTAGATAACCTCATAACTATGCTCAATTCTATCAATTGCTCAACAGTAATTTGTTCACCCACCGTAGAATACTTATGCTCTTGAGAGAAGCCACTAGTGAAACCTATGGCCCCCGGGTCTATTCTCATCATATCAATCCCCATCACTTTATTTACTTGCTTTGCCTTTTACTTTTTACTTTGCATCTTTATACCAAAAATACCAAAAATATTATCTCTATCAGATCTCACTCTCGTAAGTGACCGTGAAGGGATTGACAACCCCTAAGCGTTGGTTGCGAGTTGCTATCGTTTTGTGCAGGTACGAGGGACTTGCGCGTGACCTCCTACTGGATTGATACCTTGGTTCTCAAAAAATGAGGGAAATACTTACGCTACTGTGCTGCATCACCCCCTCCTATTCGGGGAAAACCAACACAAGCTCGAGATGTAGCAATATCAAGTGGCAAATAAAAATATAGCTCCAAATAAAGTTACCAATCAACGAAGACAAAAGAGGGGATGCCTTCCCGTGGCATCCCCAAGCTTAGGCTTTTGGCTATCCCTGAATATCTTGGGGTGCCATGGGCATCCCCGAGCTTAGTCTCTTGCCACTCCTTATTCCATAGTCCATAAAAGCTTTACCCAAAACTTCAAAACTTCACAACACAAAACTCAACAGGAAATCTTATAAGCTCCGCTAGTGAAAGAAAACAAAACCACCACATAAGGTACTGTAATGAACTCATTCTTTATTTATTTTGGTGTTGAACCTACTGTATTCCAACTTCTCTATGGTTTATAAACTATTTTACTAGCCATAGATGCATCAAAATAAGCAAACAACACACGAAAAACAGAATCTGTCAAAAACAGAACAGTCTGTAGCAATCTGTAACTAATGCAAACTTCTAGAACTCTAAAATTCCTACCAAAATAAGAAGTCCTGGAAAATTTGTCTATTGATCAGAAGCAAAAAAGAATCAACGCAAAAGCACGTTTCTGCGATTTAACAAAACTAAATTCGTGCGCGCATAGTTTCTGTTTTTCAGCAGAAGCAAATCAACTATCATCATAGGTTATCCTATAGGTTCTACTTGGCACAAACACTAATGAAAAGATAAAAACACATCTAAACAGAAGGTAGATGCAAGATTTATTACTAAACAGGAACAAAAACAAAAAACACAAAGAAAATTGGGTTGCCTCCCAACTAGCGCTATAGTTTAACGCCCCTAGCTAGGCATTGATAATTTTAATGATGCTCACATGAAAGACAAGATTTGCAGCGCAAAGAAAGCATCATGAAACATGTGAAAAACACATCAAAGTCTAACATACTTCCTATGCATAGGCATATTATAAGAAAACAAGTTTGCAAGGCAAACAAAAACTAGCATATGCAAGGAATAAGAAAGAGACGATAGCAATCTCAACATGACGAGAGGTATTTTAATAAGATAAAAAATTCTATGACCATATTTTCCTCTGTCATAATAATTACATGTAGGACAATAGGCAAATTCAACAAAATATCTATCACATAACATATTCTTAACACGATCCACATGCATGCAAAGTTGACACTCTTCCAAGATAGTGGGATTAACATTAACTAAAGTCATGACCTCTCCAAACCCACTTTTATCAAAAATATTATAAGACTGAACATACTCCAAATATGTGGGATCTAAAGTTGACACTCTTCCAAACCCACTTTCAATATTATTGCAAACACTATTATCAATCTCATATTCATCATGGGGCTTAAATAAAATTTCAAGATAAGGAGAATCACCCCAATCATGATCATTGCAACAAGTAATAGGCATAGCAGAACTAGCATCCCCAAGCTTAGGGTTTTGCATATTATTAGCACAATTGACATCAAGAGAATTCATAGTAAAATCATTGCAATCATGCTTTTCATTGAAGGAACTACCAAGTATGGGTGCAATAGCAACGATCTCATGTTTAACATAAGGAACTATAGCAAATTCATCTTCATAAATATTGGCATCATGGCCACAAGAATAGCAAGAATCATGTTCATCAAGGGATATTTCAATCAAATCATCGGAATCATCATTATCTATAGATTCATGCATATCATTATTTTCTTCCAAAGCAAAGGTCATTCTCTCAATAAATTCTTTGACATGGACATTATGAGCATAGTTTTCATGCCAATATTTAAGTATGTCAAAATTTTCAGATTCATAGAGTAATATCATACTTTTCAATCAAAGAAGCAACTTCATAAGCACCCTTAAAAGCAACAAATTCTTCAATTTGTTCGATATCATAGTAACTATAAACACCCTTTGCATAAGAAGATAAGATTTCATTTTCATTAAACTCACATAGGTAGGGAAGGTGTTTTTTAGGGTTCTTAGAGCAACAAGTAAAATCACAAATTTCACAAAGATTCCAAGCATAGCACATCAATCTGTTTATTTGATCCCATAAGAGTATTCCCTTTTCAGACAAACAGTGACGTACAAAATGAGCATGCTCATCTAAAGATGTCCCATCAACTAGGCTAGTTGGGGTTTCAGCACGAGCGCATAAGGATCGAAGATGATCCAAGTAAAACACTTTAAGTGGATCCATAAAAATAGATTTTTAGCAAGCAAAGATGCAAGCACATAGAAGGCACATGGAGACACAAGCAAACAAAAGGCAAGCGAAAGAGAGAGGAGATTGGGAAAGAGAGGGCAAATAAAATGGCAAGGGTGAAGTGGGGGAGAGGAAAATGAGAGGCAAATGGCAAATAATGTAAATGCGAGGGAGATGAGTTTGTGATGGGTACTTGGTATGTCTTGACTTGAGCGAAGACCTCCCTGGCAACGGCGCCAGAAATCCTTCTTGCTATGCCTTGAGATTGCATTGGTCTTCCTTGAAGAGGAAAGGGTGATGTAGCAATAGTAGCGTAAGTATTTCCCTCAGTTTTTGAGAACCAAGGTATCAATCTAGTAGGAGGCTCCTCAAAAGTCCCACGCACCTACACAAACAAACAAAGAACTCGCGACAAACACAATAAAGAGGTTGTCAATCCCTTCACAGCCACTTGCGAAAGTGAGATCTAATAGAGATAGTATGATAAGGTAAATATATTTTTGGTATTTTATAATATAGATGCAAAAAGTAAATATGCAAATAAAAGTAGATTGGAGGCAAATATTATAAGAGATAGACCCGGGGGCCATAGGTTTCTCTAGAGGCTTCTCTCAAGATAGCATAAGTATTCCGGTGGGTGAAAAAATTACTGTCGAGCAATTGATAGAAAAGAAAATAATTATGAGATTATATAGGCATGATCATGTATATAGGCATCACGTCCGTGACAAGTGGACCGACTCCTGCCTGCATCTACTACATTACTCCACACATCGACCGACTGCTGCCTGCATCTAGAGTATTAAGTTCATAAGAACAGAGTAACACCTTAAGCAAGATGACATGATGTAGAGGGATAAACTCATGCAATATGATATGAACCCCATCTTTTTATCCTCGATGGCAACAATATAATACGTGCCTTGCAACCCCTGCTGTCATTGGGTAAGGACACCGCACGATTGAACCCAAAGCTAAGCACTTCTCCCATGGCAAGAAAGATCAATCTAGTAGGCCAAACCAAACTGATAATTCGAAGATACATGCAAAGATAACTCAATCATACATAAAAGAATTTAGAGGAGATTCAAATATTTCTCATAGATAAACTTGATCATAAACCCACAATTCATCGGATCTTGACAAACACATCGCAAAAAAGAGTTTACATCGAATAGATCTCCACAAGAGAGGGGGAGAACATTGTATTGAGATCCAAAAAGAGAGAAGAAGCCATCTAGATAATAACTATGGACCCGTAGGTCTGTGGTAAACTACTCACAACTCATCAGTGGGGCTATGGTGTTGATGTAGAAGCCCTCCATGGTCGATTCCCCCTCCAGCAGAGCACCGACGAAGGCTCCAAGATGGGATCTCACGGATACAGAAGGTTACGGTGGTGGAAATTGTGTTTCGTTGGCTCCCTGGATGTTTTCGGGGTACGCTGGCTTATATAGGAGGAAGAAGTACGTCGGTGGCTACCCGAGGGGCCCACGAGACAGGGAGCGCGCCCTATAAAGGGGGGCGCCCTACCCTCTCGTGGCCACCTCGGCTGCTTCTTGACTTGCACTCCAAGTCCTCTGGATCACATTCGTTCCAAAAATCACGCTCCCGAAGGTTTCATTCTGGTTGGACTCCGTTTGATAGTCATTTTCTTCGAAATACAGAAATAGGCAAAAAATAGCAATACGGGCTGGGCCTCCGGTTAGTAGGTTAGTCCCAAAAATGATATAAATGTGTAAAATAAAGCCCATAAACATCCAAAAGGGGTAATATAATAGCATGGAATAATAAAACATTATAGATACGTTGAAGACGTATCAGCCAGCACAATGAGGGAGTACTCCACCCTCGGGGCTGAGGGTTTGTACCAGTAGCTATGTGTTTAATCTCTCTCTCTCTCTCTCTCTCTCTCTCTCTCTCTCTCTCTCTTGCTCTCTCTCGTGTTCTATAGATGTCACGATCTTGATGTATCACAGGCTTTGTTAATATTGTCAGATCATATGGTGTTTTCCCCTCTCTATCTTGTGATGAATTGAGCTTTCCCTTTGAGATTTCATTTTATCGGATTGAAACTTTTATGGATTTGAGAACACTTTATGTATGTCTTTCTATGAATACCCGTGGTGACAATGGGGTATCGTATTGATTCACTTGATATATGTTTTGTCACTCAACTCACGGATTCCCGAGGTGACATTGGGGTAATCTATGCATAGGGGTTGATGCACGTTCTTTTCTTTGTTTCTCCGCTAGAAATCTTGGGGCACTCTTTGAGGTTCTTTGAGTTGGATTGAGTATTATGAATCTGAATTTGCTTTGGTGTTATTTTAGTACGAACTCTAGGATAGATCGAATGGAAAGAATAGCTTTGTTTTATTTTAGTACAAACTCTTGAATAGATCAAACGGAAAGAATAGCTTTGAGGTGGTTTCGTACCCTACAAACAATTTCGTCTTATGTTCTCCACTAGATAGGAACTTTGGAGTGATTCTTCATTGCATGTTGAGGGATGGTTATATGATCCAATTATATTAGCACTATTGAGAGATTGCACTAGCGAAAGTAGGACCCTAGGCCTCATTTTCAAGCATCGCAATACTGTTTGTGCTCCGTTTTATCAATTCCTACCTTGCTGTTTTTTATTATTCTTATTACAAAAATCAATATCTAGTATCCATATTACACTTGTATCACCATCTCTTCGCTGAACTAGTGCACCTATACAAATTACCACTGTATTTGGTGTGTTGGTGACACAAGAGACTTTTTATTATTTGGTTGCAGGGTTGTTTGAGAAAGACTATCTTCATCCTACGCCTCCCACGGATTGATAAACCTTAGGTCATCCACTTGAGGGAAAATTGCTACTATCCTACAAAACTCTGCGCTTAGAGGTCCAACATGTGTCTACAAGAATAAAATTGCATAGTAGACATCAGCATGGCATGAACATATGCAACATGTTAACAATATTATGCACGAACTTACTCTGTTCGGGGTTACCTCATAACCACCACATGAATCACTTACCATCATGGTCATTACACAATCACCTTAGGATCAAATCAAGCTTGGTATTAACAATACCGTAGTAATCATTACATGACCACAAGGAGCTTGATCTTTACCCTTGATTCTCGCATAACACCATAAACCTCAACCATCTTTGGTATCCTCAATACCGATGTGATCCTCTCGTGATCACATAAGGATCAACCACTCCTTTCATCATTGAACCGGGGTTCTTATTAAACAGGTTATTATTACTGTTGACCCATAGTGTGACCTACTACGAACTAGGCCCTTATCCGCGGGCATGATTGTCGATAGATTAAACACTCTGCAGAGGTTAGCACACTATACCCACACAATGGAACCCAAGGCCTCGTGCTCCCATTCGGGTGGACCAATGGCATTCCGAGAAAACTGATCTATTACCAAGACACTCTCCTAGCCACTCCAACCAACTCCCCTTTGGGCTAAGTCATGGGTGGCCCCGGTGTCACCTCGTGACACCCAACGACCACCGTCGTGGAAAAACATAAACGGTCCCAAACGGGGACAATGGATCCATACAACTCGGGCACACAAGGATTATGTCCGCCTACCTGATCAGTGTAGCGCGCGCCCATAACCTTCCCTATATGGAGGCACCGACGAGAGGCATGACAATAGACCCAGTTAGGAGCCCCCATAAAGCAAGTGTGGTTGCATTGGTCAGCTCGACTCCGATGGCACTATGACTCAACCAACAGGTGTTCAAGTTCAATTAAAGTCCAGTTAAACTTGAATGCAAATGATGCTGAGTCATACAATATAACATGATGAAATAAAAGTGCATATGAGCATGATATCAACATGAGCATGTGTAGAGCAACATAACCATATGAATCATTAGCATCAATAATAATAAAGCAATTAGTCTACTTGATGCAGATGAACATGGCATAGCAAAACTCGTACGTAACATAGGTGCTTCATAGCAGACGGTGATCATGCATCAGATGAGCATCACTATCACCAACATGTACTGCTACCAAGCATGAGATAGGAGAATAATACTAGCAAGTAGTACATACTAACAAGGTGCATAAGAACATATCATGAAAATAAGCATGTACCCATAAGCATAACCCATATGGTACCAGTAGTATTAAACGAGAAGTCATTTATTAAATATTCAAGTGAAAAACATGGCTACTGTAAATCCATCATGCAAGTGGTTGTCGTGGCTTGCCTGGGGTTGCCGGATACTCTGGGAAGAGGTATGGTGAAGTCATGGGATGATTCGCCAGATGCTTCACTCTTGGAGGAGGCTAGAATAGGGAAAGGCAATAAAGGTCATTTTCACAATGGGGCCACCTAGTGAAAATGATACCAAAATATAGAGCTCGACAAGGCAAAGAAGTAGGCTTTGGATTCACCTTAATCGGGGTTACAGTTGCGGAGATACGAGAGGTGGAAGATCAGGGACTATTCTGTAAAATTTTCCTCACAACCAAGTCCCTAGCGGCTGAAAACAGAAAGTGCCTTTTAGAGAAATATGCTTTCAGAAAAGAGAAAGCGTATTTTGGGATGAAGAAGAAACAAAATAGGCTTTCACTAAAATGCAAACGAATTCTCAGGAATACGCCTCCACTTAAGTCAGCTGGGCCCGGGCGTGGAGACACTTATAGAGGGGCCCACAGGCAGGGGGAGGGCCACGTGCAGGCGTCGTCTTCCTCCTCCTTGCTCCCCGACAGAGCAGAGGAGGGAAGCAGGGGAGGGGTGCAGCTGGTGGTGACCCAGGCAGCTCCGGCAGTCCCCGGCCGAGCCGAGGCTACCGGCGAGACTGGCGAGGAGTGGTGCACCCGTCCCGAGTGAGAACAGGCGCCAGGGAGAAGCAGGGCTGCCACGGACCACGAAAACAGAGGGCAAGGGCGGGCGGCGGCCATTGATGGGGATGGCGGCCACAAGGGCTCTGGCGATGAGCTGAGGAGAGGAGGAGGATCTCCGATGTATGGGTGAGCTGCTGGTGGGGAAAGGAGGAGGGGAGAGGCTCTGGCTTGCACGAATTCGGTCAGAGGCCGGCGATGGCCGTGGTGGTTAGAGGAAAAAATGGCGAGGGAGAGCTACTCCGGTGGGAAAAAGAGGTGGGGGAGGGAATGGTGAAGAGCCGTGGGGGAAGTCTCTGGAGCACACGGGCGAGCTCGAGCTGAGCGTTAATGGAGGACATGAGCTGTTTGCGGCACGGGCATGGCTGCCAGCGGTCGACGACGGCGAAACAGGAGAGGGGCTGGGCACAAGATGATGCAGAGGCTCACGGGGGAGCTACTAGACATGGAGGGATGTCGAGACGCAAAGGGAGTGAATGAGAATAGTGGCTGGAACGAGCCAGAGTTTGCTCTTTTCATGATGCAAATGTGATCACCGCGTGCACATGATGACATGACGATTGCTCGTGCTCTGGGTTCCCAAACCTTGTCTAGCAGAAGGACCCTTCTACCCTTAGTTCAGATGAAGAAATAAATGAGTCTAGGGGCAAAGAATAGAATGGCACTGAGTGCCAAAGCAGATCAACAGCAAGGTGTTTGTGATGTGGTGAGGAATATATCAAAGGAGATAGACTCTGATCTTTGGCATGGTGTTATTACATGCTAAGATGATGGTGATGACCAAAAATCAGCTAAAGAGGAGGGGTTTAGCTGGTACTTGCTATAGAAAGTACCACACTGTCCAGATTTGGAAATGATGCAGTACCACTCACAAAAATAATTTGCATGAGCTGAAATTTGGAGGAGATGAGTTATTTGATGATATGAAGCTGCTGTAAAATTTTCATGCCATTTGGAAATACCAAAATTGTACTTGCTTCACAAAGCTTCAATGTGGACAGAAAATAGGAAAATTGCACAGGGCAAATGGCTACATGGAATGAGCCCAAATTTTGTGAAGAGACTTAATATAGATAGGAGAATGTCCTGGTAAAATTTCAGCTTAATTGAAGTAATATAAAATTTAGTTGCTTCACAACCTGAAAACCTGACCAGAAACCAAGATTTGATGATGAGCTCACATAGAGTGATGACATGAGCCCAAACCTTGAGGAGAGCTATGATTTGATCATATGAAGGATGTGGCAAAGTTTCAACTTAGTTGAATATGACTAGCTTGTACCTCCTTCACAAAGTTCCTTTCTGGACAGAAACTTTGGAAATTAGTTGAAGAATATTTACTAGGAAAGTTGAGTTGAAATTTGGCATGAGGCAATGATATGGACGGGAAAAGGTGTGCAAAAAGTTTGAGGTTAATCAAGCAAAGATAAATAGCACTTCCTTCACAAAGTGCCTTTTAGGGCAGAATAGGAAAGGAATTATTTGAGGATTAGAAAAGTTTTGCCTAGGACCCAAACAATTTATGAGAATTATTCGGTAATTTTTAGAATGACAGCAGTATAGGTTGCTTCACAACCTAGGGCAAATAGGGTTATTCCTTTAATAGAAAAGGAATATTCCAATAAAAATAATATTGGGATTTGGGATAGGATGAAAATGACATGAGCTAGGGAGGGTTTTGAGGATGACAAGCCACTATGAAACCTAGGAAGGCATGATCTTCCCAAGTTTTAGGATCACAGAGCCACGGAAAAACAACTCAAAGCAATCACTCAAATGAAATCAAAAGAAAAAGAAAAACGCCAAAATCCAGGGTGTTACAACAATTGCTATATTTCCAAGTTGTTAAGCATGCTTGGTTTGGTTAACTGTCTAATCTTCTATTAGGAGTATGTTATATTGTGCAATGTGGTGCTCAGTTAATGTTTGGTTCACTTGTTGTGGTGTTTAGTTAACTTCTTGGTTCAATTCTGTAATGCGATGTCCAATTGTCGTGGGTAGAATTTTGTATTTTTGTGTATGTGAGGAATAACTCGAATTTGGATGCACTTAATACATGAGAAACATATACAATTGATTTCCTAGTTCTTAATCATGCTTGGTTTCGATAAATGGGTTTTCCATGTGGCTTGAATTAATCTGATGAATCTTCAATGTGCTTATTTTTCATCAATATATTTTACTAATAGCATGCGAATCCTCACATAACCTGATCACTAACTACCTTATATGTGTTGCAGGGAAACAATGGGAAGCACTGAGGTTTACAATCATGATTTGCACATGCATGGTCCTTTGTCTAATAGCACATTATTGTGCAATTGCAGAACCATTCTAATATTTAGGTTTTTACAATTTGGACTTGCACATGTAGGTCCTGCGTTCAGAGGTTTTGACCCACTGTTCGACCATTTTTGCATATGGGGAAATGAGTTGTCCATGAATATCAGTCAAGTGAAGAAACTCAGAAAGATTGTTAGGATAAAGAAATTAGCAACAAAAAACAAGATCTTTGTCTGCACAATGAAGAAGACATCAGTTCACTACAGGATGGTGCTGACTATTATACCTTGCCTTTCTTATTCCTTTGCCCCATTTCCAATATAGAGAAGATATTTATGCATATCCTTGTTTTTAGGTCTTTCCAAAGCAGCTCGCTGATGATTACCTCTCAAACCATCTATATGGTCAGGAGGCGAGGAAGGTATTCATATAACACCCACAGTTCAATATTGAAGTGTTCCTGAAGAGTATGAAGGATGGATGGTCAATCATCCATAGGCACCGGCCTAAATTTGCAAAGACCTTCAACATCAATGAAGGCTCAATATTCGCCTTTCGCTTCAGCAGTTTTCTAGATGAGATTCATCTGTCTATGTATCATCTATGATGCTAATTTCGAAAGGTTATAGATGTTGCATGTGAAACTTGGTGCTGGTGTTGTTGTGTAATGGGTAGCGGAGTGCTGGACCTATATGATGTTGTACTCTGATGTACTTCAATTATGAAATCCTGCTTCCTTAATGTGAAAATGAAATATAATGTGTGATTAATATGAAATGCCAATTAGATTAATAAATGGATTATTAATAATAGGACAATTAGCCTGCTAATGGCAAATTAGCCTGCTAATGGCAAATTAGCCTGCTAATTGGGTGTTTTTATTGCAAACAGTTATTGAGAAAACACCGTGGGTGATGACCTC
Organism: Triticum dicoccoides; assembly: GCF_002162155.2. NCBI lineage: Eukaryota > Viridiplantae > Streptophyta > Magnoliopsida > Poales > Poaceae > Triticum > Triticum dicoccoides. The sequence continues at coordinate 286,998,164 of NC_041391.1, forward strand.
AGGCAACACACACAGTTCCTACGAATAAACCGTGTTGGATCAATGAACTATCACACACAACATCCTCTTGAAAACTATTTGCATTAGGCCACCTTGCGCAAACGTTTACCACATAAAAAGTGTGTGTGATGGACAACCTTTGCCACACAGTTTCTTCTGCGCACCGTGTGTAATGCATTCACTAACGCAAACGATAAAATTGTTAATATCATGTGCAATGGCAACACTATGACAAACGATTTAATGGGGAAAATTGTGTGTGATGTACCTGTGAACAGAAACATTTTCCTTGGAGTGACTGCATGGGATGTATATACGAACGGAAACGTACTTCTTGGATTAACTGTGTGGGATGTACATACTAACAGAAACGTATTCCTTGGAATGACTGTGTGGAATGTACATATGAAAGGAAATGTTTAGCTAGGACTAACCGTGTGGGATGTACTTATGACCAGAAACGATTTGGCCTGTATAATTATATTTTTAGCACAACTGTACGTATAACCATATTAGATCGCTCGCCCGTCGCACACGACCTCATTTTGTCGAGCATATGTACCAGGAGGGCCTATCCCCGACGGTTTCTGGGTCGTGAGGGAAGGAACCTGATAACCCACAAGTATAGGGGATCGCAATAGTTTTCGAGGGTAGAGTATTCAACCCAAATTTATTGATTCGACACAAGGGGAGCCAAAGAATGTTCTCAAGTATTAGCAGTTGAGTTGTCAATTCAACCACACCTGGATAACTTAGCATCTGCAGCAAAGTATTTACTAGCAAAGTAGTATGCTAGTAATGGTAACAGTGGTAAAAGTAACGATAGCAGTTTTGTAGTAATTGTAACAGTAGCAATGATAAAGTAAATAAGCAAAGCACAATATGTGAAAAGCTCGTAGGCATTGGATCAGTGATGGATAATTATGTCAGATGCGATTCCTCATGTAATAGTTATAACATAGGGTGACACAGAACTAGCTCCAATTCATCAATGTAATGTAGGCATGTACTCCAAATATAGTCATACGTGCTTATGGAAAAGAACTTGCATGACATCTTTTGTCCTACCCTCCCGTGGCAGCGGGGTCCTAGTGGAAACTAAGGGATATTAAGGCCTCCTTTTAATAGAGTACCGGACCAAAGCATTAACACATGGTGAATACATGAACTCCTCAAACTACGGTCATCATCGAGAAGTATCTCGATTTTTGTCACTTCGGGGTTGTCGGATCATAACACATAATAGGTGACTATAGACTTGCAAGATATGATCAAGAACTCACATATAGTCATGAAAACATAATAGATTCAGATATGAAATCATGGCAATCGGGCCCTAGTGATAGAGGCAAAGGTGTCCCGTCTTTCGACGAGATGATGGATATCGCTTTGGTGGAAGTCGACTTTGACAATCCGACTACGAACGTGCGAGGACGTCGCGCCTTAGCAATCGCTAAACCAACTCCGAGAGGTTATTGACCACGCCGGAGCACGATAAACCTGACCACGAAGGTCTGTTTCCTGCAGGCAAACGAAGAACAAGCAAGAAACTAAGATTGCAATCTAGATATTGCGAATATAAGAGGAAAGCTTTATTGATCAAGGTGGGGTTCTGTGATGCCTTTGTCTGGTCGTTGAACACAAACGAAGTACGCGAATTTGCAGCTATGGTGAACTTTTAATCTAAACAAAACCCAAAGTCTAAACGGTGCCCTAAGGGCTGTATATATGGAGGAAGAGGGGGTGAATTTCGTGGCCCTTGGTGGAGCGGTCCAAACCTAACCCTATCTCTTGTTTCCCCAGACATACGGACTCTAAAAATAGCCTATACTTATGTATTTCGAAATTACATGGGCCTGGCCCAATAATAAGGTGACGCAACACCTAGAATAGCCTCTGGACGAAATTTATGAAGTGGCATCTTGTATATTTCGTCCAAGGCTTCATGCACTCATTATGGTGGCTTCAAAGTCCTGAAATCATCACTTGTAACTCTGTTCTTGTTCCCCTTGCGCATGCCATCATCTCCATGCTTGTTCTTGCTCCAATGTTCATCCTTCTCCAAGCTAGGCCCTTCATTTGTAAGCAAAACAAATGTATCCAATTTAGGCAGCATCATATTCTGATGAACATTAGAATCATTACCAAGAAACGAAAGTGCCTGATAATTTAATTGGCATGCGTGAGCTCTAGTAATTGGTCCAGTATATGTAGCAGTAGGGGCTATGGGTGTAACAATGGTATTGATGTCCTCATCATCCTCCCCTTCTTTAAATGAAGTCGTCCTCGACGGAAGCTCATCTGCCTCACCCAAATAAGGCTTCAAATTTGCAATGTTAAAAGTGGGACTAACCCCAAAATCTGCAGGCAGCTCAAGTTTATATGCATTATCATTTATTTTCTCCAACACCTTAAAATGACTATCAGCACGTGGCATTAACTTAGATTTGCGCAAATCAGGAAATCTATCCTTACGCAAATGTAACCATACAAGATCTCCAGGTGCAAACACAAGATGTTTTCTACCCTTATCTCTAGCAAGTTTATATTTAGCATTCATACGCTCAATGTTTTCCTTAGTTAACTCATGCATTTTCAAAATCAATTCAGCACGTTGTTTAGCATCAAAATTAACCTTCTCTGAAGATGGAAGAGGCAACAAATCAATAGGTGCACGAGGTAGGAAACCATACACAATTTCAAAAGGGCACATCTTAGTAGTAGAATGCAATGAACGATTATAAGCAAATTCAAGATGAGGCAAGCATTCTTCCCACATTTTCTTATTATTCTTCAAAATAGCCCTAAGCATAGTAGACAATGTTCTATTGACTACTTCAGTTTGTCCATCAGTTTGGTGGTGACAAGTAGTACTAAAAAGCAGTTTAGTCCCCAATTTAGCCCATAAACATCTCCAAAAGTGGCTAAGAAATTTAGTATCACGATCTGAAACAATAGTATTTGGCCCACCATGCAAGCGAATAATTTCATGAAAGAACAAATCAGCAACATCGCTTTTATGACATGGTATAAAGTGTGCCATTTTCGAGAATCTATCCACGACAAAAAATATGCTATCCCTCCCCTTCTTTGTTCGAGGTAAACCTAAAACAAAGTCCATAGATATATCCTCCCAAGGAACACTAGGTACAGGCAAAGGCATATAAAGACCATGAGGATTGAGTCGTGACTTAGCGTTTTGACATGTAGTGCAGCGAGCAATAAAACGCTCAACATCCCGTCTCATCTTTGCCCAAAAGAAATGTGTAGCAAGTACGTCCTCCATCTTCTTCATGCCAAAGTGTCCCATTAATGCCGCTCCATGCGCCTCCTGCAACAACAAAAGACGAATAGAGCTAGCTGGAATGCATAGCTTGTTAGCACGAAACACAAATCCATCATTAACGACGAACTTGTTCCATGTTCTCCCTTCTTTACAATTCTGCAATACATCTTTAAAATTAGCATCATGCACATATTGATCTTTGATGGTCTCCAAACCAAATATTTTGAAGTCAAGTTGTGAAAGCATAGTATAGCGACGAGACAATGCATCAGCAATAACATTTTCTTTACCCTTCTTGTGTTTAATAACATAAGGGAAAGTCTCAATGAATTCAACCCATTTAGCATGTCTACGATTCAGTTTAGCTTGACTTTTAATATGTTTCAAAGATTCATGATCAGAATGTATAACAAATTCTTTGGGCCATAAATAATGTTGCCATGTCTCTAGAGTCCAAACAAGAGCATATAATTCTTTATCGTAAGTAGAATAATTCAGACTAGGCCCACTCAATTTTTCAGAAAAGTATGCAACAGGTTTGCCATCTTGTAATAACACACCTTCTAATCCAATTCCACTAGCATCACATTCAAGCTCAAAATTCTTATTAAAATCAGGAAGTTGGAGTAAAGGAGCATGTGTCAACTTATCTTTCAACACCGTGAAGGCTTCTTCCTGTGCGGTACCCCAAACAAAAGGCACATCCTTCTTTGTAAGCTCATTGAGAGGTGCAGCAATGGTGGTGAAATATCCCACAAAACGCCTATAGAATCCAGCGAGGCCAAGAAAACTCCTCACTTGTGTGACCGTTTTGGGCTGCGGCCTACTCTCAATAGCATCAATCCTAGCTTTATCAACTTAAATTCCCTGTGGAGTAACAACATAGCCAAGAAAAGACGCACTTCCCAAGGTTACCAAACAAACATGCATCACGTAGAGCAATAAAAACAGCACGTAAATGTTCCAAAAGTTCCTCCAAAGATCTGCTATAAATCAATATGTCATCAAAGTAAACTACCACAAATCGTCCAATGAAAGCACGTAAAACTTCGTTCATTAATCTCATGAAAGTACTAGGTGCATTAGTTAACCCAAAAGGCATGACTAACCACTCATATAATCCAAACTTAGTTTTAAATGTTGTTTTCCATTCATCCCCCAATTTCATACGAATTTGATGGTATCCACTACGCAAATCAACTTTGGAGAATATTTAGAGCCACTCAATTCATCAAGCATATCATCTAGCCTAGGAATAGGATGACGATAACGACTAGTAATATTATTAATGCCTCTACAATCAACACACATACGTGATGTACCATCCTTTTTCGGCACTAGAATAATAGGAACAGCACAAGGACTAAGGGATTCGTGTATATAACCTTTAGGCGGTAATCCCGATGGCACGTCTTGTGGAAAGACGTCAGCGAACTCCTGCAAAATGTTAGTGACAGCAGGAGGCAAAGAGGAAGGCACGTCCTCGAATGAAGATAATGCCTCTTTGCACACAAAAGCATAGCAAACAGATTTGCTGAAATCTAGCTCATCAATATCAGATTTGGTGGCAAATAAACATGCACTTTTCAATTTAATTTCAGAAGCAACACTAGATGGTTTATTATTAGGCTTCATTTGTTGCTCAAATTCTTTTGCCACAATCTGATTTTCACTCTTAGTTTGCTCCTGTTTTGGTTTATTATCTCTATTAATATCATCTTTCAAAATGGAATCATGAGTCATAGGAAGCAAAGTAATATTTTTATCCTTATGAACAAGAGTATAGTGATTATTTCTACCGTGGTGTACAAAAGTTTTATCAAATTGCCATGGTCTACCAAGTAATAAGGAACATGCTTGCATAGGTACCACATCACAATCAACATAATCAGCATATGTAGAGATACTAAAATGCACACGAACAGTACGTGTTACCTTAACCTTACCGCTATTGTTGAACCATTGAATGTAGTAAGGATGTGGATGTGGTCTTGTGGTGAGAGAGAGCTTCTCCACCATCTCCATGCTAGCCAAGTTATTATAGCTCCCTCCGTCTATGATGACGCGCACAGAATGTTCCTTCACAACTCCCTTTGTATGGAACAAATTATGCCTCTGATTTTGCTCAGCTTGTGTAACCTGCACACTCAAAACACGTTGAGCAACTAAACATTCATACCTGTCAGCATCTTCAGGAGAAATGTATTGCGTCTCATGATTAGAATCATCTCCACCGTGTTCTTCACTTGTAATAAGGGCCAAAGTCTCCTCATCATAGTCATTAGCAGACTCATACCCACCATCCTCGATAGCAATCATCACACGCTGAGATTTGCATTCTCGCGCATAATGTCCTCTTCCCTTACAACAACGACAAATAATATCACTTGTGTGCCCTGTTGATGCCATGGACGAAGAAGAGCTCTGTGCAGGCCCGGTAGGTGCACTCTTGGCAGATAGTGGTGGTTGTGCTTGCTTTCTTGTATCACGGCTCAAGGTAGCAGCTGATGGAGGTGCTAGTGCAGTGGAAGTAGAGGATGCACGTGGTGTCCATGATGAAAGTCGACCTGCAGAAAAGTTAGTTCGCGCCAATGCTTGTCGATCCTGCACTTCACGTTCAGCTTTACAAGCAAGATGGAATAAACGAGTGATATTAGTATACTCCTTATACTCTAGAAGGGTCTTAATATCTCTATTTAATCCACCCATAAAACGTGCAAGCATAGCTTCATTCTCCTCAACAATACCACATCTAATCATGCCAGTATGTAATTCCTGATAATATTCTTCTATAGAATTTTTTTCCTTGTCTTAAATGCTGCAATTTTTGAAGCAATTCACGTTGATAATATGGTGGAACCCAACGAGTACGCACATCAGTTTTCAAAGCAGCCCAAGTAGTTGGAATAGGATATAATCTACAATGTTCAGACCACCATACACATGCAAAACTAGTGAAAGCACAAACAGCAGAAGCAACCCGTCTCTCCTCAGGATATTGTAAACATGTAAAACGTTGTTCAGTTTCTAACTCCCAAGTAAGATATATATCAGGAATATATCTACCCTCAAATGGTGGAATATTCAATTTCAGTTTTGGAATATGGTCATTATCTCGTACCTGAGGTGGTGGTTCAGGCCTACCATTGCAAATATATACCTGAGGTCGACCTGGTGGTGGTGGTGCTGGTGGCTGCACGTAGTTCTGATTTTGATCAACCTCATCCTCGTAATAGTCCTCCACCTCTGCAGTAACAGCAGGAGCTACAGAAGCACCAATAGCAGTAGCAGCGGCACCAGAATTTTGTCCTGGCTGAATAGGAATACGCTGTGCTCGCCCTACTGTATCGCGGCGTAGAGCTGGTTGTGGGAGACGTTTGAGTAATTCATCAAACTTGGCGTCCAACTTGGTGTCAATTGACTTCTCAATGTCATCCATCTTCTCCATTGCCTTTCAAAAGCTAGCCATCACGTCTTCCACTTGTTGACCCAACATTTGATGAAACTTATCATGAAGCTCCTTGTTCGTCATGTTCTCCCAGTCAATCTCGTCGACTTGTGTCCCTTCCATAGTTAGCAGCAATAGAAACAGACAAGAATATGATCCTACAGACTACTGGAATATGGTGGTGGTGGGGTGTCACAAATCCGTCAAGCAAATCTCAAATTCTTACCAGTTCTTACCCAGCAGCAGGCGGTGATCGGCAACCGTTGTAGTCAAAACTCTCAAAGCTTGGATAGAGCGATTACTAGGGAGAATCAAACACACGGCGTAGATGTATGTGGAGCTGGGAAGGCTTATAATATGGTAGCAAAAAGGATCAGCAATAATCAATTCAGAGATGCAAAGTTGAATAAACGCTCAACAACGGTACTGTGCTGGTCCTAGGCTAGACCGTGCTAGAGACGCGAGCCTAGAACACTAACAAAATCACGGCGCTGCACTTAAACAAGGGAAAAGCACACTCTGGAATTTTTTTTGCTCTTTTTTTTGCGCTGCTCTTTTTTTTTGCGCTGATCCTTTTTTTTGCGAAAAATCACTATAATGGCGAGTGTCTCAAAACTCTTCTCAGGTCAAACTGACAAGATGGGCACGATATTTTTTGACAATTTTTTTCAGAAATCAGGGCTGCGACGATGAAAAAGTGTGACAAAAAATCACTATGATGGAGAATGTCTCAAAACACTCCTGGGGACCTAAAAATAGGATAGGGAAAAAATATTTTTGGCCGCCGAAATTTTGGCCTAAAAACTGCCCGGGGGTCTCCAAACTTTTTTTTCCCGAAACCTACTCAGGCAAGGAAACACGAATCGGAAATTAGATGGATCTCGGAAACAAACCTACTACGAAAAGAACTCGGATTGGTGGTGGATATATGGTGGGAGGATAGGTGGAATATGGCAGCAGTGGTGGTATATGGCAGCGGTGGTGGTATAAGGCAGCGTTGGTGGGATATGGCAGCGGTGGTGGTATATGGCAACAACAATGAACATGGTGTGGCGGCGGCATGACAAACTGTGACAGAAATCGAAACTCTAAAGGACTAGACGCTAAGACCAGCAACTAGACACGACTATGTAACCGCAAATTCAACAAAGCAAAACCCTAAAAAGATTATACAAAGGCTCAGATTGGTTCGAATATGATGAACTAACCCTAATTTTTTTGTGGCTTTTTCGTGGACTGTTGGTATGAAGAACCGACTCGATCTAAACTACGAAAAACTGTAAAATCTCACCAAGCAACCTGGAAATCTGATACCACTAGATGGAGGCAAAGGTGTCCCATCTCTCGATGAGATGATGCATATCGCTTTGGTGGAAGTCGACTTTGACGGTCCGACTAGAAACGTGCGAGGACGTCGCGCCTTAGCAATCGCTAAACTAACTTCGAGAGGTTATTGACCATGCCGGAGCATGATCAACCCGACCACGAAGGTTTGTTTCCTGCAGGAAAACGAAGAACAAGCAAGAAACTCAGATTGCAATCTGGATATTGCGAATATAAGAGGAAAGCTTTATTGATCAAGGTGGGGTTCTATGACGCCTTTGTCTGGTCGTTGAACACAAACGAAGTATGCGAAGTTGTAGCTATGGAGAACTTTTAATCTAAACAAAACCAAAAGTTTAAACGGAGCCCTAAGGGCTGTATATATGGAGGAAGAGGGGGTGAATTTCGTGGCCCTTGGTGGAGGGGTCCGAAACTAACCCTATCTCTTTTTTCCCCACACATACGGACTCTAAAAATAGCCTATACTTATGTATTTCAAAATTACATGGGCCTGGCCCAATAATAAGGTGATGCAACACCTAGAATAGCCTCTGGACGAAATTTATGAAGTGGCATCTTGTATATTTCGTCCAGGGCTTCATGAACTCATTATGGTGGCTTCAAAGTCCTGAAATCATCACTTGTAACTCCGTTCTTGTTCCCCTTGCGCATGCCATCATCTCCATGCTTGTTCTTGCTCCAATGTTCATCCTTCTCCAAGCTAGGCCCTTCATTTGTAAGCAAAACAAATGTATCCAATTTAGGCAGCATCATATTCTCATGAACATTAGAATCATTACCAAGAAACGAAAGTACCTGATAATTTAATTGGCGTGCGCGAGCTCTAGTAATTGGTCCAGTATATGTAGCAGTAGGGGCTATGGGTGTAACAATGGTATTGATGTCCTCATCACCTAGTGACAAGCATTAAGCATAGCAAAGTCATAGCAACATCAATCTCAAAACATAGTGGATACTAGGGATCAAACCCTCACAAAACTAACTTGATTACATGGTAAATCTCATCCAACCCATCACTGTCCAGCAAGCCTACGATGGAATTACTCACGCACGGCTGTGAGCATCATGAAATTGGTGATGGAGGATGGTTGATGATGACGACGGTGACGAATCCCCCTCTCCGGAGCCCCGAACACACTCCAGATCAGCCCTCCCAAAAGAGATTAGGGCTTGGCGGCAGCTCCGTATTGTAAAACACGATGAAACTTTCTCTCTAATTTTTTTCTTCACGAAAGCAAATATATAGAGTTGGAGTTGAGGTCGGTGGACATCCAGGGGGCCCACGAGGCAGGGGGCGCGTCCAGGGGGAGGGGGCGTGCCCCCCACCCTCGTGGACAGGGTGTGGGCCCCCTGGCCTTGTTTCTTTCACCAATATTTTTTATATTTTCCAAAAATAATCGCCGTGGAGTTTCAGGTCATTCCGAGAACTTTTGTTTCTGCACAAAGATAACACTATGGCAATTCTGCTGAAAACAGCATCAGTCCGGGTTAGTTTCATTCAAATCATGCAAGTTAGAGTCCAAAACAAGGGCAAAAGTGTTTGGAAAAGTAGATACGAGTTAGACGTATCAACTCCCCCAAGCTTAAATCTTTGCTGGTCCTCAAGCAATTCAGTTGACAAACTGAAAGTGATAAAGAAAAACTTTTACAAACTCTATTTGCTATTGTTGTTGTAAATATGTAAAGACAGCAATCAAGTTTTCAGCAAAGATTATGAACTAACCATATTCACAATAACACTTAGGTCTCATGTTTACTCATATCAATGGCATAATCAACTAGCAAGCAATAATAATAAAACTCGGATGACAACACTTTCTCAAAACAATCATAATATAATATGACAAGATGGTATCTCGCTAGCCCTTTCTGAGACCGCAAAACATAAATGCATTGCACCTTTAAAGATCAAGGACTGACTAAACATTGTAATTCATGGTAAAAGAGATCCAGTCAAGTCATACCCAATATAAACTAATAGTAATGCATGCAAATGACAGTGTGCTCTCTAGCGGGTGCTTTTTAATAAGAAGGTGATAATTCAACATAAAAGTAAATAGATAGGCCCTTCGCAGAGGGAAGCAGGGATTTGTAGAGGTGCCAGAGCTCGATTTTAAAATAGAGAGGAATAACATTTTGAGCGGCTGAACAATCATGAACATGCATTTAAATTAATCAACACCGAATAATCCACCATGAACATAAATATCGTGAAGGCTATGTTGATTTGTTTCAACTGCATGCGTGAACATGTGCCAAGTCAAGTCACTCGAATGATTCAAAGGAGGATACCACCCTATCATACCACATCACAACCATTTTAATAGCATGTTGGCACGCAAGGTAAATCATTATAAGCTTCTAGCTAATTAAGCATGGCATAAGCAACTATAATCTCTAATTGTCATTGCAAACATATTTATTCATAATAGGGTGAATCAGGAATGACGAACTCATCATATTTACAAAAACAAGAGAGGTCGAGTTCATACCAGCTTCTCTCATCTCAATCAGTCCATCATATATCGTCATTATTGCCTTTCACTTGCACGACCGAACGGTGTGTATAATAATAATAGTGCACGTGCATTGGACTAAGCTGGAATCTGCAAGCATTCAATTCAAGGGAGAAGACAAGGTAATACGGGCTCTTGGTTAAATAAACAATCATGCATATGAGAGCCACTTAGACATTTTCATTATGGTCTTCTCCTCTCGACCCCCAAAAGAAAAGAAAAGAAGAAAAACTATTTACACGGGAAAGCTCCCAACAACTAAAAGAAAAACGAGAAATCTTTTTGAGTTTTCTTTTAATTACTACTACAAACATGGAAATTAAACTAACTAATTTTTTTTGTTTTTCTTAAGGTTGTTCAAACACACAAGAAGAAAGCTAGAAAAAGAAATTAAACTAGCATGTATAATACAATGAAAGAGCATGAGCACCGACAACTAAAATAAGTGTGTGAACATGAATGTAATGTCGGTGAGAAATACATACTCCCCTAAGCTTAGGCTTTTGGCCTAAGTTGGTTTATTGCCATGGATCGCGGCTACTCTCCCCGGTGTACTGAGGAGTATCATCGTACTGCCACTGGCTAGCAATCCCCTCTGGATCCCACTGATAAGAGGATGGACGATAAGGGTCCAGTGGTGGTTCTGACTCAGGCTCTGGAGCTGCTGTTTGGCCTCGGTGTGCGTACATTGCCGACGGCAAGACGAGGTAATGGCCTGCAGTTAAATCAAACAAAGAAGGCGCAGGCAGGATAATAATCTCATTGTGTTTCTTATTAAATCTCAAATTATACAGAAGCATCTTATCATCATTGTTAATAATAAACTCATGCTCTACCATGCTCCTGTAATCTAAAAAGGTAGGGGGCAGCAGTGTCTCCTCTTTTTCATAATGCCTAATAGGTATCTCGAAATGTTTAGCAAGGCGGGCAGCATAGATACCTCCAAAGATGGGGCCCTTTGTACGGTTCAGACTTAATCGTTTAGCAATAACGGCACCATGCTAAAAGAGTTATCACAAAATAAGGCATGGAATAGGATAATAATATCAGGAACACGGAGGTTTCCACAGTTTTCACGACCAATTAAGCATCGACTAGCAAATATGGCAAAGTAGCATAAAACAGGAAAATGTATGCTAGTTATCCTTGCATTGGAAACCTTCCTTGATTCCCCTACAGTAATAGTATCAATAAAACCATCCACATCTTTACGATGTGGTTCATCTAAGCTGCCCTCGAAGCGTATTCTACAAACCGCACAAAAATTACGTAATGACATTTCCTTAGCCTCATCATATAAATGAAAAGAAACTGAAGGAGGTGAATTCTTAGGATAATAGTAAAAGTTTTGCACGAAAGTATTGGTGAGTAAGAGATACAGTTCGATTCGGTCGTGGAGGAAGTCAGTGAGGCCCACATTATCGGCCAAAGAATAAAAGTCTTCATAAATCTCGGCTGCTCTCAAGAAATGATCACAACGCCATTCACACAGCCGTACTTCCGCTACGCGAGGAAGATTATACTTGGCCTTTTCTTTCTCCTTAGCTTTTTTGTCCTTGGAGCCTTGGCTAGAAGAGCCCCTCAACAATCTGTTCATCATTTTCTGAAATTTTTAGTAACTCAAAAATAAAAGTGAATCAAACTCAACAAGATTGGTAGAAACTACTCCCACAAGTGCCTAGAGCCTATATCATGCATTAGAATTACATGGGACCATATAAATTTGACACGCAAGCTCAAGAACAGGGTCACCTAGGCAGCAAAAATTTGCAATGAATAAAGCACTAGAACAAAAACTAATTGGACCATTGGAGGAGTCACATACCAAAGAACAATCTCCCAAAGCAGTTTTGTGAATGGAGCTTTGAGCAAGGAGATCGAAAATCGTAGGAAAATGAGCTAGAACTCTTGCTTGAGCTGTATGGGGATTTTTTGGGAGGAAGATGGAGTGTGTGGGTGCAGGAATAAGTGTAGGGGGCCACCATGGGCCCACGAGGCAGGGGGGCGCGCCCTGAACCCTCGTGGCCAGGTGCTTGCCCCCCTGCTGTGTTCTCAGTACCTAAAATCCTCAAATATTCCATAAAAATCATACTAAATTTGTAGGGCATTTGGAGAACTTTTATTTTCAGGATTTTTTTGCATGGATAATTTAGAAAACAGACAGAAAATACTATTTTTGCTTTATTTATTCTAGAGAACAGAAATTAAATGGAGGGTACAGAAGATTGTGCCTTCTAGTTTCATCCATCTCATGCTCATCAAAAGGAATCCACTAACAAGGTTGATCAAGTCTTGTTAACAAACTCATTCCGAATAACATGGAACCGGAGAAATTTCGAATAACACTAGGTTACCTCAATGGGGATATGAACATCCCCAATAATAAGAATATCATATTTCTTCTTGACAGTAGGAAGAGGAAATTCAAAACCTCCAATAATAATAGTTGGAATTTTTCCAATAGAATTGATGCTATGAACTTGAGGTTGTTTCCTTGAAAGTGTACCGTATGCTCATTACCATTAACATGAAAAGTGACATTGCCTTTGTTGTAATAACAGCCCCTGCAGTATTCAAAAAGGGTTTACCAAGGATAATCGACATACTATCGTCCTCGGGAATATCAAGAATAACAAAGTCCGTTAAGATAGTGACATTTGCAACCACAACAGGCACATCCTCACAAATACCGACATGTACAGCCATTGATTTATCAGCCATTTGCAAAGATATTTCAGTAGGTGTCAACTTATTCGATTCAAGTCTATGATATAAAGAGAGAGGCATAACACTAACACCGGCTCCAAGATCACATAAAGCAGTTTTAACATAATTTCTTTTAATGGAGCATGGTATAGTTGGTACTTCTGGATCTCCAAGTTTCTTTGGTATTCCACCTTTAAATGTGTAATTAGCAAGCATGGTGGAAATTTCAGCTTCTGTTATCTTTCTTTTATTTGTAATAATATCCTTCATGTATTTAGCATAAGGATTCACTTTAAGCATATCAGTTAAATGCATACGTAAGAAGATAGGTCTAATCATTTCAGCAAAGCGCTCAAAATCCTCATCATCCTTTTTCTTGGATGGCTTAGGAGGAAAAGGCATGGGTTTCAGAACCCATGGTTCTTTTTCTTTACCGTGCTTCCTAGAAACAAAGTCTCTCTTATCATAACGTTGATTCTTTAATTGTGGGTTATCAATATCAACAACAGGTTCAATCTCTACATCATTATTATTGCTAGGTTGAGCAATAACATGAACATTATCACTAGGTTCATGTTCATCACCTGATTGTGTTTCAGCATCGGAAATAGAAATATCATTGGGATTCTCAGGTGTGTCTACAACAGGTTCACTAGAAGCATGCAAAGTCCTATCATTTTTCTTTTTCTTCCTTTTAGAAGGACTAGGTGCATCTACATTATTTCTCTGAGAATCCTGCTCAATTCTCTTAGGTTGGCCTTTAGGATATAAAGGTTCCTGAGTCATTCTACCAGTTCTAGTAGCCACTCTAACAGCAAAATCATGTTTATTATTTAATTCATCGAGCAAATCACTTTGAGCTTTAAGTACTTGCTCTGCTTGAGTGGTAACCATAGAAGCATATTTGCTAATGAGTTTAAGTTCACCTTTAACTCTAGCCATATAATCACTCAAGCGTCCAATCATGTAAGCATTACTCTTTAATTCTCCACCAACATAAACATTAAAACTTTCTTGTCTAGCCATGAAGTCATCAAATTCATCCAAACATTGGCTAGGAAATTTGGTAGACGGGATTTTAACTTTATCATATCTATAGAGAGAATTGACCTTTACTACCTGTGTCGGGTTATCAAGACCATGTGTTTTTTAGATAAGAGGTAGATCAAGACCATGTATTTCTTCAACAGGAGGTAAATTCTTAACATCTTCAACTTTAATACCTTTTTCTTTCATTGATTTATTTGCCTCTTGCATATCCTCAGGATTGAGAAATAGAACACCCCTCTTCTTCGGAGTTGGTTTAGGAATAGGCTCAGGAGTTGGCTCAATTGGCGCAGGAATTGGCTCGGGAATTGGCTCAGGAAGAGTCCAATTATTTTCATTAGTCAACATATTATTCAATAGCAATTCACTTGGTCGACTGTTCTTTCCCTGAAAACACAACCAGCACAACTATCCAAGTGGTCCTTGGAAGAATCAGTTAGTCCATTATAAAAGATATCAAGTATTTCATTTTTCTTAAGAGGATGGTGAGGCAAAACATTAAGTAATCGGAGAAGCCTCCCCCAAGCTTGTGGGAGACTCTCTTCTTCGATTTGCACAAAATTATATATTTCCCTCAAGGCAGCTTGTTTCTTATGAGCAGGGAAATATTTAGCAGAGAAGTAATAAATCATATCCTGGGAACTACGCACACAACCAGGATCAAGAGAATTAAACCAAGTTTTAGCATCACCCTTTAATGAGAACGGAAATATCTTAAGGATATAATAATAGCGAGATTTCTCATTATTAGTGAACAGGGTGGCTATATCATTTAACTTAGTAAGATGTGCCACAACAGTTTCAGATTCATTGCCATAAAAAGGATCAGATTCAACCAAAGTAATTATCTCAGGATCAACAGAGAATTCATAATCCTTTTCAGTAAGAAAGATAGGTGAAGTAGCAAATGCAGGGTCATATTTCATTCTAGCATTCAGAGTTTGCTGCTTCCATTTAGCTAATAACTTCTTAAGATCAGATCTATCATTGCAAGAAGGAATAGCTCTAGCAGCTTCTTCATCCATAACATAAACCTCAGGAACAACATGCAATTCATACTTAGGGGAGAACCTTCATCATCACTATCTTCAATAATATCACCTTCAATAATTTCATTCTCTCTGACCCTAGCAAGTTGTTCATCAAGATATTGACCTAATGGCACAGTTGTATCAACCATAGAAGTAGTTTCATCATAAGTATCATGCATAGTAGAAGTGGGATCATCAATAACATGCGACATATTAGAATTCATAGCACTAGCAGGTTTAGGTGTCGCAAGCTTACTCAAAGTAGAAGGAGAATCTAGTGCAGAGCAAGATGGCAGTTCCTTACCTCCCCTCGTAGTTGAGGGAAAAATCTTAGTTCTTTCGTCTCTCAAGTTCCTCATAGTGATCAGCAGATATAAATTCCAAGGGACTCAAAGAATAGAGCTATGCTCCCCGGCAATGGCGCCAGAAAATAGTCTTGATAACCCACAAGTATAGGGGATCGCAACAGTTTTCGAGGGTAGAATATTCAACCCAAATTTATTGATTCGACACAAGGGGGGCCAAACAATATTCTCAAGTATTAGCAGTTGAGTTGTCAATTCAACCACACCTGGATAACTTAGTATTTGCAGCAAAGTATTTAGTAACAAAGTAGTATGATAGTAATGGTAACAGTGGTAAAAGTAATGATAGCAGTTTTGTAGTAATTGTAACAGTAGCAACTGTAAAGTAAATAAGCAAAGCACAATATGTGAAAAGCTCGTAGGCATTGGATCAGTGATGGATAATTATGTCGGATGCGATTCCTCATGTAATAGTTATAACATAGGGTGACACAGAACTAGCTCCAATTCATCAATGTAATGTAGGCATGTATTTCTAATATAGTCATATGTGCTTATGGAAAAGAACTTGCATGACATCTTTATCCTACCCTCCCGTGGCAGCGGGGTCCTAGTGGAAACTAAGGGATATTAAGGCCTCCTTTTAATAGAGTACCGGACCAAAGCATTAACACATAGTGAATACATGAAGTCCTCAAACTACGGTCATCACCGAGAAGTATCCCGATTATTGTCACTTCAGGGTTGTTGGATCATAACACATAATAGGTGACTATAGGCTTGCAAGATAGGATCAAGAACTCACATATATTCATGAAAACATAAAAGGTTCAGATCTGAAATCATGGCACTCGGGCCCTAGTGACAAGCATTAAGCATAGCAAAGTCATAGCAACATCAATCTCAGAACATAGTGGATACTAGGGATCAAACCCTCCCAAAACTAACTTGATTACATGGTAAATCTCATCCAACCCATCACCGTCCAGCAGGCCTACGATGGAATTACTCACGCACGGTGGTGAGCATCATGAAATTGGTGATGGAGGATGGTTGATGATGACGACGGCGACAAATCCCCCTCTCCGGAGCCCCGAACGGACTCCAGATCAGCCCTCCCAAGAGAGATTAGGGCTTGGCGGCGGCTCCGTATCGTAAAACGTGATAAAACTTTCTCTCTGATTTTTTTCTTCATGAAACAAAATATATAGAGTTGGAGTTGAGGTCGGTGGACATCTAGGGGGCCCACTGGCAGGGGAGCGCTCAGGAGGAGGAGGCGCGCTCCCACCCTCGTGGACAGGGTGTGGGGCCCCTGGCCTTGATTCTTTCGCCAGTATTTTTTATATTTTCCAAAAATAATCTCTGTGTAGTTTCAGGTCATTCCGAGAACTTTTGTTTCTGCACAAAGATAACACCATGGCAATTCTGCTGAAAACAGCGTCAGTCCGGGTTAGTTTCATTCAAATCATGCAAGTTAGAGTCCAAAACAAGGGCAAAAGTGTTTGGAAAAGTAGATACGACGGAGATGTATCAGACCCCCTACCGTAGTCACTCACTTGGTGATGGTTTAGAACGTCGTCGTGAAAGGGGTTAAAACTTTTTGTATAGCACCTCACTGTACCAGTGCTAGGTCATCTATATATGAGTATATTGACTGAGGAGTCAAATGAGAACATTTGATCATAGGTCATACTCATCGTTTAAGCACAAGTGGGGTTACCACTTTTACATAAAGCATTGTTGTGTTCACATCATTAGAGTTGCTTTAGCTCAATTTTTAGAGCAAAGCTCCCCCTAGATGTGATATGCCCACTATGAGGGATAAACTAACCTTGGGTTTATCGAAGATGACTTCATGTAGATGTTGAAGATGTGGATGCTCAATGTTGAAGTAGATCTTTTGGAGCAATCCATTGGAGTGTGTTGTACTTTCAATACCTACATGGGTTAGTCCCACAAGGAACATACAAGGATATCCATGACATAGATTGAAACACACATATGATGATGTCCATGAAAGCGTTAGGTTATCTTGTCCCTTGTCTTACCAACAAGAGGGTTTGTGACTCCTTGAACTAGTGCAAGATTTGAAAGTTGATTGCACATGTTCTTGCCAAAATGAATATGAGTGAAGTATGTTGGCGGAGTCATGCTCAAGAACACTCTAGTTCTTTTTCTTCAGGATCCACATCAACTTGATGGGAATCCTTGGAGTTCTAGTCGTACTTAATGAAGTAGAAGTTGACGTAGCCTTGGGAACCCACTTGACTATGGACTTAGGAGCTTCTTCAAATGAATCAATCTCTTCTTGAAGCTTGTCCTTGCCTTTTAGCTTGTGGTCTTGTGGTGGAAGATCATCTTGAGCTTGTGTTTCCTTGAAAGAAGTGGGGTTAT
The DNA here is from genome assembly GCF_002162155.2 of Triticum dicoccoides. Lineage (NCBI taxonomy): Eukaryota > Viridiplantae > Streptophyta > Magnoliopsida > Poales > Poaceae > Triticum > Triticum dicoccoides. Next base: position 287,016,241 of record NC_041391.1, read on the forward strand.
ACTTCTCTTGTTGAGGAACAAACTTTGTCTTGGGGTATTGATCTTCTTCCCACTCAACTCCATTGGCATTGAACTTTCATTCGAAACCAACACCTTGATTCTTCCAGTGCCTTCCTTGCTTGCGTACAATTTCCTCAAATTCCTTACTTTCGGCAAGGCTCTTGTAAACACCTTTCTCTATAATTCCCTTCTGTAGCGACCAGATCTCAAACAGTCTGATATCTGTGCATTAGTGTCATCCCTGGATCGGTAATGCCGACACACACAGTACTTGAAGGATTTATAATAGAGTAGAAATCACACACTTATTACATCGAATGTCTCAAAAGAGAACTTATTACAATAAATATGGCTTAAGGCCATCTATAAACGATAACAGCGGAAGGCTTGGAAAATAAAGTGAGTCCATCAACTCCAACGACATCACTGAGTGAAAGATCATGACCTAAGGCACCTTACTCGTCGTCTGAGAAGTCTGCAACATGAACGTTGTAGCCCGAAAACAGGTCAGCACATGGAATATGCTGGCAATGTAACACAAGAGAGTAATGAACAGAATAATGCTATCACTACATGCATATATGGCTGATGGAAAGCTCTATGGTTATAGTTTTGCATAAAGCCAATTTTTCCCTACAACAAAGGAATAAATTTTATTTAACTATCATGGTGGTTGTTAAACATTGAGAAGGTTCCTCCAACTCAATCCCAATTAAGTATCATCATTAAACCCAATCAAAATTTAAATTAACTAACATGATCAGATCAACATGATAATCCAGGAACTAGATACACAAAACGTCCATAACCGGGGACACGGCTAACCATGATTAGTTTGTACACTCTGCAAAGGTTTGCGCACTTTTCCCCACAAGACTCGAATACATCCATTGTCGGAGAAACGAGACACAGTCTTTTTGAAACAATAACTCTTTACTCTGGGTGGACAGTTACACCTACTTTCCCCTACATCTTCTAGCCCACCACTGAAAGAGGTCTTGCAATGTACTCAACTATGCTAGAGCCCATAATAGCTTGTGGCTGCACACGAAAGTTTCTAGCATGAATAATCTTATGATCCCTTTGAGCCTTGGTGGCGGTCCATAGGAGAATCACACGGTACCCCGGGATTTCCCAAAATATAGGTAACACTGGGTTCCCCAAGTGCCTCAATCCACCCAGATGTTTATTAAAGTAGCCACCTCAAGTTAACCATTAAATAACAATACTCACATCTGTCATGGATACACTCACCCAATCCACATCTACCAAGCATAGCATAGCAATATAAGCAATGTAGAAGTAACTCCCAAGGGTTTGATAATAAACAGGACAATAGGTACTACCTCATCTACTTCCCAAAACCCACATATTAATCAGATCCTAACCATGCAATTGTTTGAGGATTGATATAATGCAATAAAACTGGGTAGTAAAGAGGTATGATCAAAGTGTTACTTGCCTTGCTGATGATCCGTGGAACCTAGAGACTCGTAGTAGCACGCTTCGCACTCCGGGTACTCTATCGCAAACAAACAAGCATACAATAAGCACTCAACTAGAAGCACGGGTAAAACTCAAATAAGAGATCTAACCAGAAAGTTCAACTTAAGAACTCTGGTTTGCAAAAAGAATCAAACCGAACGAAACAACGAAACTCAGACTGCGAAAGAAACAAGCTTCTTTTACTAATCTGGACTTAAGTCAAAATTTTACAGTAGCAAAATCATGTTTAAATTGGTTAAACAGAAAGAGGGTTTTGAGACGAAACTCTAGGCGTTTGAATCGCCTAATTCCGATAAACGAGAGAAGAGAAAAACTAAAACGAAAATCAGGGCAGAAATCGCGATCGGAAATAATCGCGAAAAATCCCTGGAAAAAGAAAAACTGACGAAGAGGATAACGAACGGACGTTCGCTGTCCGCGGCTAAACGGTGAAACTCGTTCGCTAAAACGAACGAACGAGCGGGCGCTCGATAAGTTAATAAACCGAAAAAAATAAACCGATCTAAAAATAAAACCTAGGGTTGTCTAAAAAAACGAATCTGTTTTCTCTAGAAAACCGGCGATGGCGGGCGGCTACCTCGGCGGGGCCCCGGCGAGATCCGGCGGCTCCGGCGGGGTCCGGTGGGGCGGCGGGCTCCTTGGCGATGGCCGGCCGGCAGCGGCAGGCGGCGGCGGTGGCGCTAGGCGGCGGCAGCGGGGTGGTTCGGGTGGTGGTGGGGGTCGGCGGCGGCGGTATTTAAAAGGGGGGCGGCGTTGGCTTGGAGGAGGGGGCGCCGGGTCGGGGTCAGCCTCGGGAGGCGTGCCCCAGCTGGACTCGGCATCGGCGGCAGGGTGGACTCCCTCCCATGGGGGAAGGCGGCGGCGCTGCTGGCTTGGCCCGGCTCGGCTGGGCCTTCGGCCCAGTCGGGCGTGCGGAGATATTTTTTTAAATGTTCCGCCGTAAACAAATCCTATAAAAATAAATAAAAAACTAAAAATGCCAAAACAAATTTTCATCGTCTAAATAAAAAATTTAGAACAAGATGAACATTTTCTTGGTCCTAAAATGTAATTTTGAAATATGTGCAATTTTTCTAATTCGAATAAAATTGCAATAAAAACCAAATAAAATAAATAAATTGATTTTAACATTTTTCCTCTAATACTTCATTTACTTTGGAGAAGTCATTTTATCCCCTCTCATATATTTTATTTTAGAAATATTAGGAAGAAAAATAAGCAAAACCAATTGATCCCCTTTTCCAAATTTGAGAAAAACTCAAATATGAAAATAACAAAATCCCCAACTCTCTCCGTAGGTCATTGAGTTGCGTAGAATTTCTAGGATCAAGCCCAAAATGCAATAAAATATGATATGCAATGATGATCTAATGTATAACATTCCAAATTGAAAATTTGGGATGTTACAAACCTACCCCCTTAAGATGAATCTCGCCCTCAAGATTCGGGTTAGCCAGAAAATAGGTGAGGGTGGTCCTTCTGTAGGTCTTCCTCTCGTTCCCAAGTGGCTTCATCTTCGGTATGGTGGCTCCACTGAACTTTGCAGAACTTGATAACCTTGTTGCGTGTGACTCGGCTGGCAAACTCGAGAATCTTCACTGGTTTCTCTTCATAGGTCAAGTCGCTATCCAACTGAATCGCTTCCAGTGGCACTGTATCTCTGAGAGGAATATCGGCCATCTCTGTGTGGCACTTCTTCAGCTGGGAAACATGGAACACATCGTGAACTCCTGACAATCCTTTAGGAAATTCCAACTTGTAAGCAACATCCCCCATATGTTCCAAAACTTTGTATGGTCCCACAAAACATGGTGCTAACTTTCCCTTAACTCCAAAACGCTTAACTCCTCGAAGTGGGGACACACGAAGATAAACTTTGTCTCCGACTTTGTAAACTGTCTCCTTGCGTTTAGAATCCACATAGCTCTTCTGCCTGGACTGGGCTACCTTGAGTCTATCGCGAATGAGCTTAACCTTCTCTTCAGACTCTTTGATCAAATCTGGTCCAAAAAACTGACGGTCTCCAACTTCGTCCCACAACAACGGGGTCCTGCACCTCCTTCCATACAAAGCTTCAAAAGGAGACATCTTCAAACTGGATTGATAACTGTTGTTGTAAGAGAACTCTGCATAAGGCAAATTGTCGTCCCAACTAGATCCATAATCTAGCGCACAAGCTCTCAGCATGTCCTCCAGAATCTGATTGACTCTCTCGGTATGTCCATCTGTCTGTGGATGAAAGGTTGTACTGAACTCTAGCCTGGTACCCAAGGTTTTGTGCAACTGATTCTAGAACTTTGAGGTAAACTAGGTCCCTCTATCTGATACAATGGTCCTCGGAACTCCTTACAGACATACGATCCTGTTCATGTATATTTTTTTGCCAACTTAGCACTGGTGTAAGTGGTCTTCACTAGGATGAAATGAGCTATCTTCGTCAAACGATCGACTACAACGCATATCGAGTCATAGCCTGAACGAGTCCTGGGAAATCCTATGATAAAATCCATGCCTAGCTTATCCCACTTCCAATCAGGTATTGGCAATGGCTGTAGCAAACCGGCTGGCTTCTGATGCTCTACCTTCACTCTCTGACATACATCACAAACTGCTACATACTCTGCAATATCCTTCTTCATTCCGGTCCACCAGAAACTGTCCTTCAAATCCAGATACATCTTGGTATTACCTGGGTGAATCGAATACGACAAATCATGGGCCTCTTGCAAAATCAACTTCTTGATCTCCGGGTCATTAGGCACATATACGCGGTCCTCAAACCATAAAGTATTGTGCTCATCCTCACGAAATCCCTTAGCCTTTCCTTTGCTCATCCTTTCCTTTATCTCCACAATCTCCTTGTCCTCCTTTTGAGCTTCTATGATCTTATCCATCAAGGTAGACTGAACCTCCAATGCTGCTACATAGCCTCTTGGAACTATCTCCAAACATAGCTCGTGAAGATCCTCTGCTAACTCCTTGGGTAACTCTCCGGTCATGAGTGTGTTGACATGGCTTTTGCGGCTCAAGGCATCGGCTACTACGTTAGCCTTCCCAGGATGATAGTGCAACCTCATGTCATAATCCTTGATGAGTTCCAACCATCTCCTTTGCCTGAGATTTAGCTCCTTCTGCATGAAGATATACTTCAAACTCTTGTGATCCGTGTATACCTCACAATGGTTTCCGATGAGAAAATGTCTCCATGTCTTCAACGCATGCACTACTACTGCTAACTCTAAATCATGTGTAGCATAATTCAACTCATGGGGCTTAAGCTGTCGTGAGGCATAAGAAACATCTCTTCCCTCCTGCATAAGCACTACTCCAAGTCCTCGACGGGAAGCATCGCAATATACTTCATAATCATTGCGCTGATCTAGCAGAATCAACACTGGTGATGTAACCAAGCGTTTCTTCAACTCCTAAAAGCTGGCCTCACATTCCACAGTCCATTTGAATTTGGTGTCCTTCTTCAACAATTTAGTCATGGGCTTTGCAATCTTCGAGAAATTTTCAATGAACCTCCGGTAGTATCCTGCGAGTCCAAGAAAACTCCGGATCTCTCCAACTGACGTGGGTGATTCCCAATTTGTCACAGTGACAACCTTGGTAGGGTCTACTGCTATTCCTTCTCCGTATATAACATGTCTGAGGAATCCAACTTCCTTCGACCAAAACTCGCACTTGCTAAACTTGGCATATAGCTGGTGTTCTCTGAGCTTTCCAAGTACCAAATGCAAATGCTCCATATGCTCCTCTTCATTCTTCGAGTAGACTAGAATATCATCAATGAACACTATGACAAACTTATCCAAAAACTCCATAAACACCTTGTTCATCATGTTCATGAAATAGGCAGGTGCGTTAGTCAGACCAAATGACATAAGGGTATACTCATATAGACCGTACCTTGTGGTAAAAGCTGTCTTAGGTATATCCTGCTCTCGAATCTTCAACTTGTGGTATCCTAATCGCACATCGATCTTGGAAAATACCTTAGCTCCTTGCAGCTGGTCAAAAAAATCGTTAATCATTGGCAGTGGGTACTTGTTCTTGATTGTCACATCATTCAATCCTTGATAATCAACAACCATCCTCAACGATCCATCCTTCTTCTCCACGAGAAGCACGGGTGATCCCCAAGGTGACAAACTTGGGCGAATATAACCTTTATCCAGTAACTCCTTAATTTGCTTCTTAATTTCCTCCAAATCCTTTGCGGGCATCCTGTACGGTCTCTTAGATATTGGCCCTGTGCCTGGAAAAAGCTCAATCAAAAACTCAATGTCTCTATCCAGTGGCATGCCTGGCAACTCTTCTAGAAATACATCAGGGAAATCCTTCACCACTGGTACTTCCTCCTGTACAACTCCTGATAAGGAATTGACTTGAGTCCTCTTCGGCTCATGCCGGGATACATACTTGATCCTTCTTCCTTCTGGGGTGGTGAGTAAAATCGACTTACTGGCGCAATCGATGTTTCTTCATACATCGATAGCCAATCCATACCCAGAATCACATCCAAACCTTGCGACTCCAAAATTATCAGGTCTGAGGGGAAAACATGCCTCCCTATGGTCAATGGTATCTGAAAACATCCTTGACTTGCCATACACTCTGTTCCTGGTGAGCTTACTAACATAGGTGTTCTAAGAACTTTGGTGGGCAGTTTATACTTATCCACAAATCCCCTTGATATGTATGAATGCGATGCACCAGTATTGAAAAGAACGATTGCAGTAAATGACATAACTAAAAACTTACCTATTACTCCATCTGGCTGGGCTTCTACCTCCCCTATTGAAAGGGTTGGGCTTCTTCCCAGAGCTTCCATTGCCATTTCCATTCTTTGCTTCAGGACATTCAGTGGCATAATGTCCAGTCTTCTAGCACTTGAAACACGTAATGTGGCTTAGATCCCTGTTGGCTCGTGTTGATGGGTTGGTACGGTTCTGACTGTTGCTTCCTCCATTCCCATTGCCATTCTTGGGGCCACTATGTGTTTGACACGAGAAAAATCTTAATATGCACTCCAGTAGAAGGGAAGGGAAGGAATATGAATTTCTCTCATGCGCCGGGGAAAAAGAAAAAAATACGGGCATGCCAGTGTACCATAGTAGACAAAGAAAAGTGATACGGGAAACAAGTATTTCATTTATCTCTTTGGATGAACAAAATTAAAAGTTCCCATAAAAAATGGTTGCGCTCTGTGGCCTACTAGCGCGGCCTGCCTGACTATGGCGATGTCCGGTCTCCTGGTTCCCGAGGTCCCGAAAAGCTCCCAGTTAATTACTCCCGCGGGTTGCTCCGCGAGATACCTCCGATTAAGCTGTGCAGTCATCTTCGTCGTCTTCGCTTCGCGTTCTCCATGCATGATGATGCTGGTGTGTGTGTGTGTGTGGTGTGGGCGGTGGCAAAGCCCGTGTCCTCGTGGTACACGTGCCGCTCAAAACATGGCTTTGTGCTGGCCATGTCCGCCCTCGCCGTCACGCCTCGTCGGTCTTGACAACGTTGATGTAGTCGGTGTTGAAGTTGCATGGGTCCTGCTCTGCTCGGACTTCTTGATGATGTAGCGGCTTCATCGGGTATGCAAGGGGTTCGCCTTGCAGAAGTATTCTTATGGAGACCGGCGTTGGTGTAAATCCAACGCTCGCTCGTATCGGCAATGCCGGTGTGGTTGGCGCCTCGTCTCTGCTGGACGCCATGTTTACGGCGGTCCTCCAAGACAACGGCGCTGCCTCACGGGGCCATCGGAAGTTAGTGTTGGCAAAGTCACATTGCCTCCTTGCCATCACGCCTCATCTTCATGGGCTTTGGGACACGGAGAGCGATTTGTGACACCATCTTCTCCTCCGGGTCACGGACGATACCGTGTAGCGCCATCTTCTCCATGTTATGGGCAGTACTGGGGCGTGTGTCCTCTTCATGGTTCCGGGTCACGGGCTCCATCTTGACGAGGTAGATATCGGTGGTGTCATCTCGCGAGCTCCACACTTCTGTCCTTCAGTACAACGGCTTGGTGGTGTTGACATTGGGGACGCCCCTCTTGAAAGAGCTCTGCGCCATGATCCTCCATGGTACCGGGTTGACAATGTTGGCGATGGGCGTCGTCTTGGCGAGCCGTGCGTCGCCATCCACCACGGCATGGTGGCGGCATCCTCGCGAGCTCCACGCCTTCGTCCTCCATGGTGCTTGATTGATGAAGAAAACAACGGGCGTTGTCCTAGCGAGCTCCGACCATTCACCACGGCACGGCGGTGCTATCCTCGCAAGCATCGCCTCTCCGTCCTCCATGGCACCGGATTTATGATGTTGACCTTGGCATCGTCTTGGCGAACTCCGTGGCGCTATGCCCGCGGAACGCGGTGGCATCCTCTGAGCTGCGCGCCTCCGTCCTCCATGGCGCTTGCTTGATGAAGAAGACGACGGGCGTTGTCCTAGCAAGCTCCATCCATCCACCGTGGCATGGCGGCGGCATCCTCGCAAGCTCCGCCTCTTCGTCCTCCATGGCACCGGATTGATGAAGAAAACGATAGGCGTCTTCCTAGCGAGCTCCATCCATCCACCGCGGCACCGGGTTGATGAAGAAAACGACGGTCATCCCCCTTGCGAGCCCAACTCCATGATCCTCCGCAGCATCGGGTTGATGATGTTGGCGATTGGCGTTGTCTTGGCGAGCTCCACGCCGCCATCCACCACGGCACGGTGGCGGCATCCTCGCGTGCTCCACGCCTCCATTGTTTGGCACGCTCCATCTTGGCTAAGTAGACATCAGCGACGTCCCCAACGAGCGCCACACCTCCGTTCTCTGGCTCCAGCATGACGAAGTAGACATCGGCTTGATGATGTAGAGGGTGGCGGCATTGTCTCCATGGGAGGCTACCATGAAGGAGTCCAGCGGGCTGCACGCCGGCCGCACCATCGGTACTCTGTCATCTTCAGCGTTTTGGTGAAGTGCGGAAGTAGCCTCGTTGTCTAGATGCGATCTGGTGACTGCCGTCGTGTGATACGTTTCCGTCGTATCTATAATTTTTAATGTTCCATGCCAATATTATTCACTTTCATATACTTTTTGGCAACTTTTTATATTATTTTTGGGACTAACTTATTGATCCAGTGCCCAGTGCCAGTTCCTGTCTGTTGCAAGTTTTATGTTTCGCAGAATATCCATATCAAACGGAGTCCAAACGGGATAAAACGGACGGAGCTTATTTTTGGAAAATATGGAAAATTCCAGAAGAAAAATCCACGAGAGACGGTGCCCGAGGTGGTCACGAGGTAGGGGCCCACGCCCGTACCAGGAGGGCACGCCCCCTACCCTCGTGAGCCAACCGTAAGGCGGTTGATGCTCTTCTTTTGCCGCAAGAAAGCTAATATTCGGAAAAAATCATGGCAAAGGTTTCAGGCCAATCGGAGTTACAGATCTACATATATACACGAAACGATGAAACAAAGCCAGAATAGAACGCAGAAACAGCGAGATAGATCCAATCTAGGAGGGGCTCTCGCCCCTCCCATGCCATGGGAGCCAAGGACCAGAAGGGAAACCCTTCTCCCATCTAGGGAGGAGGTCAAGGAAGAAGAAGAAGAAGGGGGGCTCTCTCCCCCTTGCTTCCGGTGGCGCCGGAGCGCTGCCGGGGGCCATCATCATCGCCGCAATCTTCACCAACACCTCCATCATCTTCACCAACATCTCCATCACCTTCCCCCTTCTATATCCAGCGGTCGACTCTCCCGCAACCCGTTGTACCCTCTACTTGAACATGGTGCTTTATGCTTCATATTATTTTCCGATGATGTGTTGCCATCCTATGATGTCTGAGTAGATTTTTGTTGTCCTATCGGTGATTGATGAATTGCTATGATTGGTTTGAATTGCATATCTTATTATTGGTGCTTTCCTATTGTGCCCTCCGTGTCGCGCAAGCGTGAGGGATTCCCGCTGTAGGGTTTGCAATATGTCTATGATTTGCTTGTGGTGGGTGGCGTGAGTGATAGAAGCACGGACCCGAGTAAGTAGGTCGTTTGCGTATGGGATAAAGGGGACTTGATTATACTTTAATGCTATGGTTGGGTTTTACCTTAATGAATCTTTAGTAGTTGCGGATGCTTGCTAGACTTCCAATCATAAGTGCATATGATCCAAGTAGAGAAAGTATGTTAGCTTATGCTTCTCCCTCAAATAGAATTGCAATAGTGATTAACGGTCTAGTAACATAGTCAGTTGCTTAGGCACAATTCCACAACTCCTACCACCACTTTTCCACACTCGCTATATTTACTTTGTTGCTTCTTTATCTAAATAGCCCCTAGTTTATATTTACGTGTTCTTTACTTTCTTGCAAACCTATCCTATCACACCTACAAAGTACTTCTAGTTTCATACTTGTTCTAGGTAAAGCGAACGTTAAGCGTGCGTAGAGTCGTATCAGTGGCCGATAGGACTTGAGAGAGTATTTGTTCTACCTTTAGCTCCTTGTTGGGTTCGACACTCTTACTTATCGAAAGAGGCTACAACTATCCCCTATACTTCTGGGTTATCAAGACCTTTTTCTGGCGCCGTTGTCGGGGAGTCATAGCATGGGGTGAATATTCTCGTGTGTGCTTGTTTGCTTTATCACTAAGTAATTTTTATTTGTTGTTATTAGTTGTTTTCTATCTTTAGTTATGGGTAGGAAACGCAAAATACCAAAAAAATTAGTTGTACCTCCTGCTCCAATGGTTGAAGAACCACTCAAAATCTATCACACTACTGAAGCTTTTTACTTGGATCATCTTCGATCCCTATGTGCTCGTGCTGAAACCCCAACTAGCTTAGTTGAGGGCAAATCTTTAGATGAGCATGGTTGTTATGTGCGACACCGTATATCTGAAAAAGGGAAACTATTATGGGATCAAATTCAATGTTTACAATGCTATGTTTGGAATTTATGTTGGGAATATGATTTTACTTGTTGTTCTGAAAACCCTAAAAAACACCTTCCCTACCAATTTGAGTTTATTGATAATGGGATCTTATCTTCGTATGCTAAGGGTGTTTATAATTACTATGATGTTCAACAAATTGAAGAATTTGTTGCTTTTAAGGGTGCTTTTGAAATTGCTTCTTTGATTGAAAAGTATGATGCTACTCTTTACAAGTCTGAAAATGTTGCCATACTTGAATATTGTTATGAGAATTATGATTCTAATGCCTATGTTAAACAATATATCGAGGCTTACCCCGCTGTCCAAGAAGAGACTAATATTTTGCAGGATCCTATGGAAGAAGAAATTGATGAAACTGTGAGCTCATTGGATGAAAAAGATGATGAGAAGAGCGAAGAACAAAAGGAGGAAGAGCGGATTGATCACCCGTGCCCACCTTCCAATGAGAGTAACCCTTCAACTCATACATTGTTTAATTCCCCTTCGTGCTTACCGAAGGATGATTTCTATGATGATTGCTATAATGATTGCTATGATGATTGTTAAGATCCCGTTGCCTCTCTTGAAATATCCCTTTTTGATGATGTTTGCTATGCTTGTGGCCAAGATGCCAATATGAATTATGCTTATGGATATGAACTTGCTATAGTTTCTTATGTTAAACATGAAATTGTTGCTATTGCACCCACGCATGATAGTCCTATTACCTTTTTGAATTCTCCCGACTACACTATATCGGAGAAGCTTGCACTTATTAAGGATTATATTGATGGGTTGCCTTTTACTACTACACATGATGATTTTGATGAATATAATATGCATGTGCTTGCTGCTCCTACTTGCAATTATTATGAGAGAGGAACTATATCTACACCTCTCTATGTTTCCCACACGATAAAATTGCAAGAAACTGTTTATACTATGCATTGGCCTTTACTATGTGTGCATGAATTGTTATTTTATGACATGTCGATGCATAGGAAGAGAGTTAGACTTCATCATTACATGATTTATGTTACTTTGTGCTCACTACTAAATTACAAATCATTGTTAACTAAAATTGGCTTTGATATACCTTGGGATACGGGTGGATCCATTACTTGAGCACTAAATGCCTAGCTTAATGGCTTTAAAGAAAGCGCTGCCAGGGAGACAACCCGGAAGTTTTAGAGAGTCATTTATTTCTGTTGAGTGCTTTCATGTAGTTTAAAAACAACAAAAACAAATAGGGGAACCCTAAACTTTTCAAAAAGAGAAGTGAAAGTGAGAGAGACGAGCATTGTGAAAGTGGGGGACGTCCTTGAACTTTGTTCATGCCCATGGGAACTTTGTGAATCTTAATTACAGAAACTTTTCAATAAAAATAATTATCCCCTTGTACAATTCCATTGTATTATAAAAATAATGTGCCAAGGTTTGCCTTTAGGATGTTTACAATGCTTGTTGGTTTGTACGGTGCAGGACAGAAACTTTGGCTGTAGTGCGTGATTTTACATTTTTAACTGGAACGTCAATTGGTTCTGATTCCTTTTGCACTGTTTTGCTACACAACTTTTTTATTTTTCCTAATTTTGGTAGAATTTTTTGGGTAGCATAAGTATGGTGGATGTTCAGATTGCTACAGACTGTTCTGTTTTTGACAGATTGTGTTTTTGATGCATAGTTTGCTTGTTTTGATGAATCTATCAATTTATATCAGTGGATTATGCCATGGAAAAGTTATATTACAGTAGACACAATGAAAAAACAAAATATGAATTGGTTTGGTACAGTACTTAGAGTGGTGATTTGCTTTATTATACTAACGGATCCTATCGAGTTTTCTGTTGAAGTTTTGTGTGGATGTAGTGTCTAATCGAGGATGTCTCGATATGAGGAAAAGAGAGGCAAGAGCTCAAGCTTGGGGATGCCCAAGGCACCCCAAGTAAATATTTAAGGAGACTCAAGCATCTAAGCTTGGGGATGCTAGGGAGGCATCCCCTCTTTCTTCAACAAGTATCGGTATGTTTTCGAATTCGTTTCGTTCGTGCATTATGTGCAAGTCTTGGAGCGTCTTTTGCATTTAGTTTTCACTTTTCTTTTATGCACCATGCTGGTATGAGATAGTCCTTGGTTGGTCTATAGAATTCTCATTGCACCTCACTTATATCTTTTGAGTATGTTTTATAGAATGCTTCATGTGCTTCACTTATATCATTTGAAGTTGGATTGCCTGTTTTTCTTTACATAGAAAACCGTCATTTGTAGAATGCTCTTTTGCTTCACTTATATTTGTTAGAGCATGGGCATATCTTTCGTAGAAAGAATTAAACTCTCTTGCTTCACTTATATCTATTTAAAGATATGATGGGAATTGGTCATTCACATGGTTAGTCACAAAATCCTACATAAACTTGTAGACCGCTGAATATGATATGTTTGATTCCTTGCAATAGTTTTGCGATATAAAGATGGTGATATTAGAGTTATGCTAGTGGGTGGTTGTGGATTGTAGAGACACTTGTTTTGAGGTTTGCAAGTCCTGTAGCATGCACGTATGGTAACCGTTGTGTGACAAATTTGAAGCATGGGGTGTTTCTTTGATTGTCTTCCTTATGAGTGGCGGTCGGGGACGAGCGATGGTATTTTCCTACCAATCTATCCCCCTAGGGGCATGCGTAGTAGTACTTTGCTTCGAGGGCTAATAAATTCTTGCAATAAGTATGTGAGTTCTTTATGACTAATGTGAGTCCATGGATTATACGCACTTCTACCTTTCCATCATTGCTAGCCTCTTCGGTACCGTGCATTGCCCTTTCTCACCTCGAGAGTTGGTGCAAACTTCGCCGGTGCATCCAAACCCCGTGATACGATACGCTCTATCACACATAAGCCTCATTATATCTTCCTCAAAACAGCCACCATACCTACCTATCATGGCATTTCCATAGCCATTCCGACATATATTGCCATGCAACTTCCATCATCATCATATTCATGACTTGAGCATTCATTGTCATATTGCTTTGCATGATCGTAAGATAGCTAGCATGATGTTTTCATGGCTTGTCCATTTTTTCGATGTCATTGCTACGCTAGGTCATTGCACATCCCGGTACACCGCCGGAAGCATTCATATAGAGTCATATCTTTGTTCTAGTATCAAGTTGTAATGTTGAGTTGTAAGTAAATGAAAGTGTGATGATCATCATTTTAGAGCATTGCCCCATGAAAAAAAGAAGGAAAGGCCAAAGAAGCCTAAATAAAAAAAAGGGGGGCCAAAGAAGCCCACCCAAAAAAAGAGAAAATAAATAAAAAGGGGCAATGTTACTATCTCTTTTTCCACACTTGTGCTTCAAAGTAGCACCATGTTCTTCATGTAGTGAGTCTCATATCTTGTGCTTCAAAGTAGCACCATGTTTTTCATATAGATTGTCTCCTATGTTGTCACTTTCATATACTAGTGGGAATTTTCATTATAGAACTTGGCTTGTATATTCCAGCGATGGGCTTCCTCAAATGCCCTTGGTCTTCATGAGCAAGCAAGTTGGATGCACACCCACTTAGTTTCTTTTGTTGAGCTTTCATACACTTATAGCTCTTATTGCATCCGTTGCATGGCAATCCCTACTCCTCGCATTGACATCAATTGATGGGCATCTCCATAGCCCGTTGATTAGCCGCGTCGACGTGAGACTTTCTCCTTTTTTGTCTTCTCCACATAACCTCCATCATCATATTATATTCCACCTATAGTGCTATATCCATGGCTTGCGCTCATGTATTGCGTGAGTGTTGAAGAAGCTGAAGCACGTTAAAAAGTATGAACCAATTGCTCGGCTTGTCATCGGGGTTGTGCATGATGGGAGCATTTTGTGTGACGAAAATGAAGCATGGCCAAACTATATGATTTTGTAGGGATAAGCTTGCTTTGGCCTTGTTTTTTTGAAAAGACATGATTGCTTTATTGGTACGCTCGAGGTATTATTATTTTTATGTCAAATGATAGACTATTGCTTTGAATCACTCCTGTCTTAATGTTCATGCCATGATTAGACATATGGTCAAGATTATGCTAGGTAGCATTCCACATCAAAAATTATTCTTTTTTATCATTTGCCTACTCGAGGACGAGCAGGAATTAAGCTTGGGGATGCTGATACGTCTCCGTCGTATCTATAATTTTTGATTGTTCCATGCCAATATTATTCACTTTCATATACTTTTTGGCAACTTTTTATATTATTTTTGGGACTAACTTATTGATCCAGTGCCCAGTGCCAGTTCCTATCTGTTGCATGTTTTATGTTTCGCAGAATATCCATATCAAACGGAGTCCAAACGGGATAAAAACGGACGAAGCTTATTTTTGGAAAATATGGAAAATTCCAGAAGAAAAATCCACGCGAGACGGTACCCGAGGTGGTCACGAGGTAGGGGCCCACGCCCGTACCAGGAGGGCGCGCCCCCTACCCTCGTGAGCCCACCGTAAGGTGGTTGATGCTCTTGTTTTGCCGCAAGAAAGCTAATATTCGGAAAAAAATCACGGCGAAGGTTTCAGGCCAATCGGAGTTACGGATCTCCATTTATACACGAAACTGTGAAACAGAGCCAGAACAGAACGCAAAAACAGAGAGATAGATCCATTCTAGGAGGGGCTCTCACCCCTCCCACGCTATGGGAGCCCAGTACTAGAGGGGAAACCCTTCTCCCATCTAGGGAGGAGGTCAAGGAAGAAGAAGAAGAAGGGGGCCTCTCTCCCCCTTGCTTCCGGTGGCGCCGGAGCGCTGCCGGGGGCCATCATCATCGCCGTGATCTTCACCAACACCTCCATCATCTTCACCAACATCTCCATCACCTTCCCCCTTCTATATCCAGCGGTCCACTCTCCCGCAACCCGCTGTACCCTCTACTTGAACATGGTGCTTTATGCTTCATATTATTTTCCGATGTTGTGTTGCCATCCTATGATGTCTGAGTAGATTTTCGTTGTCCTATCGGTGATTGATGAATTGCTATGATTGGTTTGAATTGCATATCTTATTATTGGTGCTGTCCTATTGTGCCCTCCGTGTCACGCAAGCATTAGGGATTCCCGCTGCAGGGTTTGCAATATGTCTATGATTTTCTTGTGGTGGGTGGAGTGAGTGACAGAAGCACAGACCCGAGTAAGTAGGTTGTTTGCGTATGGGATAAAGGGGACTTGATTATACTTTAATGCTATGGTTGGGTTTTACCTTAATGAATCTTTAGTAGTTGCGGATGCTTGCTAGAGTTCCAATCATAAGTGCATATGATCCAAGTAAAGAAAGTATGTTAGCTTATGCATCTCCCTCAAATAGAATTGCAATAGTGATTAACGGTCTAGTAACATAGTCAGTTGCTTAGGGACAATTCCACAACTCCTACCACCACTTTTCCACACTCTCTATATTTTCCTTGTTGCTTCTTTATCTAAACAGCCCCTAGTTTATATTTACGTGTTCTTTAGTTTTCTGCAAACCTATCCTATCACACCTACAAAGTACTTCTAGTTTCATACTTGTTCTAGGTAAAGCGAACTTTAAGCGTGCGTACAGTCGTATCAGTGGCTGATAGGACTTGAGAGAGTATTTGTTCTACCTTTAGCTCCTCGTTGGGTTCGACACTCTTACTTATCGAAAGAGGCTACAACTATCCCCTATACTTGTGGGTTATCACCGTGCAACCTGCAAACAAAACCACTTCTACGTACTAGATGGCATGCTAGCTGTTGCACGATGCTTGTGATTGTATGCATGTAGATATCTCCCACGGCTGTATCTCCGCACAGCCGTTATCTCGGCGGCGTGTTCGGCACCATGGCGCGTCGTTATGCACCGGCACTGCCTCCATCTCTCCTTTCCTGGCTGGGTTCTTTGGACGCTGCTGTCGCCAGCGCGTCTCCTTTTACCGGGCGTAGCCTCTTCTATTTGTGCGTGCGTGAGTTCTTCCTACAAAATAGCCGACAACAAATAGAAAAAGAAAGATTACTGTGACGCTGTTTTCATAGTCGTCACTGCGTCCTTCTCGGTGCACACCCCGCTGCCGTGGGCGCGTCCTCCTGGGTGCACAGCGCGTCTTGATCTCCTCAGGTACAGGCACCGCCCGCCGCCTTCAGGCGCGTGCTGCTTGCAACCTGCACACAGCGGCCACCATCTTCAAGTCCTCCCGAAGGTGCCTCTTGGGTCTTGATATGTGCGTTGTATTTCTTTTGGCCTCGGCTGCCTTAGATCCCCTTTTGTTGTGCCTCCTCCTGATGACTTTATATAGCCACCCCGGGGTGTCGATGGATGGCAAGTTAGATAACCTGGGACACGGCCGTGGATTTCTTTCCTTCTACTATTCTTCTTCACGTCCAAGTCGGTTTGTATATTTCTTTCCTTTCTGTTGTTCTTCTTCACGCCCAAGTATATTCCATCTGATGCCAACACATGCTATGTTTCATATACACGTACACTTCAGCTGGTGGGTATTCGGGTACGTATATGCGCGCTTGCCGGCCGGCCTTTTTTTAACGTGCATGCATAATCTATGTACGTAATATCATAAGCCAAGTATTATTGCATGTGGGTAGGAGTCCTAGTGTGTGTGCACGTACATGCAATAGCATTTTGTCTTTGCATTATTAATACCTTGCCTTTGTATATATATCCTGCATCAAAAACTCATTAGAAAAAAAATTATGCAACATTGCTCAAAAACTCATCGAAAAAATGCCCCCTCGTCGACTCGAGCTTGAGTTCTAAGCAAATCGAGCTTGACTTGACAAAATACTTTTTTTGGCGCATAATTCATGTGCAGCATGAAGTACCGGTTCGGAGTTGACATCTCCGTTACTTCGTGTGCACTTCCGAAGATGATGAGAAAACAACATGACTTAGTGTAGGTACATTCATCCACACTTGGATTATTTTAAGGAGCTCGTTGGATCGTATAATGGGTACAATGCCAGCCAACGAAAGAATCCTATCATGTCTTCATTCCATGGAGAAACATCATGCCTCATCCTGAAAACTAAAAACAATTTTTTACCAACATTGTCGCGACCGTCTAGCTACAGCGGTGCCAACCGACTTGATTGGGGGGTTTCACAGATTCACACTGGCCGCACTGGCGCATTGCACTGTTCCCGCAATCTCCTTGTGCTGATGTAGGCGAGGCATTGGTAGACCATCGATAACTCCCCTTCGTTGGGCGAACCGTCACACCATCCATGGTGTCAAAATTCTGGTGGTGCGCCGTGAGGCCATCAGCCTTATGAATAATTGAGGGGTTAACATTGCCCCCATTGAGGGTGTCCTGGACTAGGGGGTGTCCGGACAGCCGGACTATCATCGTCCGCCGGACTCCAAGACTACGAAGATACAAGATTGAAGACTCCGTCCCGTGTCCGGATGGGACTTTCCTTGGCGTGGAAGGCAAGCTTCGCGATACGAATATGTAGATCTCCTACAATTGTAACCGACTCTGTGTAACCCTAGCCCTCTCCGGTGTCTATATAAACCGGAGGGCTTTAGTCTGTAGGACATAACCTCCATTACAACAATCATACCATAGGCTAGCTTCTAGGGTTTAGCCTCCTTGATCTCGTGGTAGATCCACTCTTGTACTACCCATATCATCAATATTAATCAAGCAGGACGTAGGGTTTTACCTCCATCAAGAGGGCCCGAACCTGGGTAAAACTTCGTGTCCCTCGTTTCCTGTTACCATCCGCCTAGACGCACAGTTCGGGACCCCCTACCCGAGATCCGCCGGTTTTGACACTGACATTGGTGCTTTCATTGAGAGTTCCTCTGTGTCGTCACCGATAGGCTCGATGGCTTCTTCAATCAACAACAACGCCGTCCAGGGTGAGACTTTTCTCCCCGGACAGATCTTCGTATTCGGCGGCTTCACGCTGCGGGCTAATTCACTTGGCCATCTGGAGCAGATCGAAAGCTACGCCCCTGGCCGTCAGGTCAGGTTCGGAAGCCTAAACTTCACGGCCGACATCCGCGGGGACTTGATCTTCGACGGGCTCGAGCCACAGCCGAGCATGCCGCACTGTCACGATGGGCATGATCTAGATCTGCCGCCGGACAGTGCCTTGGTGGCCGCACACGAGTCCGCTCCGGCCCTTAGTCTGGAGCCGATCGCCCAGATCGAGGACCGGTGGCTGGACACCGCCTCGGGGGCTGCAACTTCCACGGCGATGGAGCCGAACACTAACCTTGTCCCTTTCGAAGCTCATGACTCCGAGGTGCCGGACTCCCTGCCGGACTCCGAACCTCCCGCACCCCTGCCAATCGAGTCTGATTGGGCGCCGGTCATGGAGTTCACCGCTGCGGATATCTTCCAACACTCACCCTTTGGCGACATCCTAAATTCGCTAAAACATGTCTCGCTATCCGGAGAGACCTGGACGGACTATGGCCAGGATGGTTGGGATACGGACGATGAAGAAATTCAAGGCCCACCCACCACCCACTTTGTAGCCACTGTCGACGATCTAACAGACATGCTAGACTACGACTCCGAAGACATCGACGGTATGGACGACGATGCCGGAGACGAACAAGAACCAGCACCTACAGGGCACTGGAAGACCACCTCGTCATATGACATATACATGGTGGACACCCCAAAAGAGGGGGACGGCGAAGAAGCAGTGGAGGCAGATACCTTAAAGAAACAGCCCAAGCGCCGACGTCAGCGGCGCCGCTCTAAATCCCGCCACAACAAGAATGGAGATTCAGGCACAGGAGATAATAATACCCCAGAAAGTGCCGAAGACAATCCCCTCCAGCAAGATTCAGCGCAGGAGGATGCAGAAGCAAGCCCTCACGAGAGAGCGGCAGATGAAGAGGTCGAAGATGATAATTACATACCTCCCTCCGAAGACGAGGCAAGCCTCAACGATGACGAATTTGTCGTGCCCGAGGATCCCGTCGAACAAGAGCGTTTTAAACGCAGGCTTATCGCCACGGCAAATAGCCTAAAGAAAAAGCAGCAGCAGCTTCAAGCTGATCAGGACCTACTGGCCGATCGATGGACCGAGGTCCTCGCGGCCGAAGAGTACGAACTCGAACGCCCCTCCAAAATCTACCCAAAACGCAAGTTGCTCCCCCGATTAGAGGAGGAAGCATACATACCTTCATCACCAGCGCACAATACGGCCGACCGACCACCCCGTGGTCGCGACAGAGAGGCATCTAGGCCCTCTACCAAGACCATACCCCGGCATCGCTCCAAAAGTACGAAGCCAAGAGGGAACGCGCCGGACTTGCGAGATATATTGGAGGACAAAGCAAGGCAATCCAGATCCATCTATGGATCACGTGGGCGCCCCACGACCCACGACGAATATCGTGGCGCCGGATACAATAACTCCGGCCGGGCCGAACACAGCAGACAACGCTCACTCGAGCTACGTCGTGATATTTCTCAATACAGAGGCGCTGCACACCCGCTATGCTTCACTGACGAAGTAAGGGATCATCAAATCCCTAAAGGGTTTAAACCCATAAACATTGAATCCTACGATGGCACAACAGACCCCGCGGTTTGGATCAAAGATTATCTCCTTCACATCCATATGTCCCGCGGCGACGATCTTCATGCCATTAAGTATCTCCCACTCAGGCTTAAAGAATCAGCTCGGCATTGGCTTAACAGCTTGCCCGCAGAGTCAATTGGGTGTTGGGAAGACCTGGAAGCCGCATTCCTCGACAACTTCCAGGGCACATATGTGCGACCACCAGATGCCAATGACCTAAGCCACATAATTCGGCAGCCAGACGAATCGGCCAGACAGTTCTGGACACGGTTCTTAACAAAGAAAAATCAAATCGTCGACTGTCCGGATGCAGAGGCCCTAGCAGCCTTAAAACATAACATCCGCGACGAGTGGCTAGCCCGGCACCTAGGACAGGAAAAGCCGAAATCCATGGCAGCCCTCACATCTCTATTGACCCGCTTCTGTGCGGGAGAGTACAGCTGGCTAGCTCGCAGCAACAACCTCAGTAAAAATTCTGGCAGTCCGGATACCAAGGACCACAATGGTAGGTCGCGTCGAAGCAAAAATAAACGCCACATTAACGGCGACGACAAGGAGGATACGGCAGTCAACGCCGGATTCCGAGGCTCTAAACCCGGTCAGCGGAAGAAGCCATTCAAAAGAACCACTCCGGGTCTGTCCAATTTGGACCGAATACTCGACCGCTTATGCCAGATACACGACACCCCCGAAAAGCCAGCTAATCAGACCAATAGAGATTGTTGGGTATTCAAGCAGGCAGGCAAGTTAATTGCCGAAAACAATGACAAGGGGCTGCACAGCGACGACGAGGAAGAGACCGACCACCAAACAATAGAGGACAGAAGGGTTTCCCCCCACAAGTATAGACGGTGAATATGATATACGCAACCCACATACCCAAGAGGGAGCGGAAGCGTGCACTAAGGGACGTATATGCGATGGAGCCAGTCGCCCCGAAGTTCAATCCATGGTCCTCTTGCCTGATCACTTTCGATCGAAGAGACCATCCGACCAGTATCCGCCATGGCGGATTCGCCGCATTGGTTTTAGACCCAATCGTCGATGGATTTCACCTCACGAGAGTCCTGATGGACGGTGGCGGTAGCCTGAACCTGCTTTATCAGGATACAGTGCGCAAGATGGGCATAGACC
This sequence comes from Triticum dicoccoides, assembly GCF_002162155.2. NCBI lineage: Eukaryota > Viridiplantae > Streptophyta > Magnoliopsida > Poales > Poaceae > Triticum > Triticum dicoccoides. Next base: position 287,037,350 of record NC_041391.1, read on the forward strand.
CCTCAAGGATTAAACCTACAAAGACGACCTTCAAAGGCGTCATACCAGGTGTTGAGGCCAATTTTACAGGCTCAGTCACACTGGAAGTGGTCTTCGGATCCCCGGACAATTTCCGGAGCGAGGAGTTAATCTTCGACATAGTCCCATTCCGCAGTGGCTATCACGCCCTGCTCGGACGAACCGCGTTCGCAAAGTTCAACGCGGTGCCGCATTACGCATACCTCAAGCTCAAGATGCTAGGCCCTCGTGGAGTCATCACGGTCAACGGAAATACGGAACGCTCCCTCTGAACGGAGGAACACAGAGCGGCTCTCGTGGCAGAAATACAGAGCAGCCTTTTAAGGAAATTTTCGAGTCCGGCCGTTAAACGGCCGGACACGGCCAAACGCGCCTGAAGCAACATCAACCAAGACCACCTGGCACGATCCGAGCACGCGTAGCAATACGGCCCCAACCCCAGCCCTCGCATAATTGCAAGACCAACCCTCCGCATACATCATTACGCTCTGGAGATACCATGGGCTTAAGGGGAGGGGCACGACCACAATAGACCCAGAGTGCGGCTCGACCACACCAGGGGCTCCCAAGAGTGTCGTTCTTTTTATTTTTCTTTTTATATACAGGACTCCATTTACCAGAAGCCCTGTCCGGTGGTGGACCCGCCGAACTCACGATGCAACGGCCAGGGAAGAAAGAAGACTGCGGTTAACACTTAGGTGGTCTCCATTACGAGCATTAAATTCGATTATATACACCAGTCCGCAGCCCACCCCTGGAGGGGAACATGCTTATTTAGTCCAATCCCTTGCTTACCGCACTTATAGCAGAATTCCTTGAATAAATAATGCAGCATTTTTTGCATGTTATTGCATTACTTTACACATATGTTCATTAATGACATCTCGCACCCATATATTTTGGTATGGCCGAATACACCAGGGGCTTATGTTCCCCGCATTATGGTGTGATAAGTCCGAACACTTTCACAAGTGCGGCACCCCGAACTTATAGCATTATATGAATCGGCTCCGAATCATGTCTTGGGTCAATAGTTGGGTTTGCCCGGCTCCCATGTTTTGGTGCCTTACGTTCCGTTCCGTTGGCTAAGGTGGCACTGGGAGAACCACTGCGATTGCACCCCGGTTGAGCTGGGCGAGCGCCTCAGTGGAGAAAGCTAAAACTGACTGGCATGATAAGGCGAGAGACTGGTCGCTGTTCGAGAGGTCTTTTCGGGTCCCTAAAGACCTATGCCGCTTCAAGCGAAGTACCGGATAATGTCCGACGAAGGCATGGATAGCTCCCCGAGTTCAGTCTTCCGAATTCTAGGGGCTTCGCCGAAATTTAAAATTATAGAATTCTATGGCTAAGTGAGAGTGTTCAAGCATTATAAGTCCGGTCGCCTTGTTCGTTGTGTTGAGCGCCTCCCTAGATGGACCCAAAAATGGGAACAAGAGTGCTCAAGTTTATCCCGAACACCCCAGCACTCGTGGCTTGGGGGCTGAAGCCAACGACTTGCCATCTCTCAGGTTTTATAAACGGCCGCACAGAAGGTAATATTTTAAATTAAACAAGCGTTGCGTAGCGCATATGAACAAAGTTTTCAGCGCACAGGATAATACATAACAAGTTCACTCAATAATTACGTCTCTGGGGCACTCACCCGCAATATTGCGGGCACCCTTCAGGACTGTCTTATAGTACATTTCGGGTGTACGATACTCCTTGCCCGCTGGCGGCGGGTCAGTAAGAAGCCTCTCTGCATCCAGCCTGCCCCAGTGAACCTTTGCGCGGGCAAGAGCCCGACGAGCACCTTCAATACAGGCGGAGCGCTTGATGACATCCACCCAGGGGCACGCATCCACCAGCCGCCGCACGAGGCTGAAGTAGCTCCCAGGCATGGCCTGTCCAAGCCACAGCCGGACTATAAGGCCCTTCATGGCCTCCTCAGCTACGTTGTGGAGTTCGACCAGCTGCTTCAGCTGGTTGCTAGGGGGCACCGGATGGCCGGCCTCAGCCTACTGAGACCAGAAGACCTTCTCCGTTGAGCCCCCCTCCTCACCACGGTAGAATGCGGCAGCGTCGGATACACTGCGAGGCAGATCTGCAAACGCCCCTGGAGGGCTCCGAATTCGGGTAAGTGTCAGGTAGTTTACATTAACATGCTTGCTTTGCATGAAAAATGCCTTACCCGCCGCTATTTTCTTCATATCCTCAATTTCCTGAAGGGCCTTACGGGCCTCGGCCTTGGCAGACTTGGCACTTTCGAGAGCCGAGGCGAGCTCGGACTCTCGAGTCTTTGAGTCGCACTCCAAACTCTCATGCTTCTCCATGAGAGCCTGGAGCTATTGCCGCACCTCCACCACCCGTGCCTCCTTCTTTTCTCGCTCTGCTTGATCCGCGGCCGCATTGCGTTCGGCCGCGGACACAGCCTCCTTCAGGGTTGCCACCTCGTTTGTGGCCCCTGCAGTACCCATGTTATCCTTGTTATTTTCTTATTGCAACCTAAATCCTTTTCGGTAAGGTAACTTTTCAAATGGTGTTACTCACCTTCTTTGTCCTCGAGCTGCCTCTTGGCACGACCGAGCTCTTGCTCGGACCGCTCGAGATCCTGCTTCAACGCACCAACCTCCGTAGTCAGTGCGGCAGAGGTCAGCAGCGTAGCCTGCAAACCCATATTGACATACTTTTTTAGCAACCCTGCGTATATCTTTTTAGATCCTCAGTCCGGCTTTTTCTTTTCGAACACCGAACCGAGCATCAGGGGCTACTGTCTATGTGGTATTACATTACATAATTTTAACTTCTTACCTCAAAGCCTGTTAGAAGGCTGCTGCAGGCTTCGGTCAGCCCGCTCTTGGCGAGCTGAACCTTCTGGATCACCGCACTCATGATAGTGCGGTGTTCTTCCTCGATGGAAGCGCCTTTGAGCGCCTCCAGCAAGTTCTCCGGTGCCTCCGGTTGGACGGAGGCCGCCGGTGTCATGGTCTTGCCCTTCTTACGAAGGGGTCGCCTGCCGGACTCTGGAACCACTGCAGGTTCCGGCGTAGAGTCCGGCGCAAAGTCCGGAAGGCTGCCTTGCGGCGCCTCCGGAGCCTCCTCCTGATGGGTCCCCTTCCGGGATCCCACCTCGGCGTCCTCATCGGTGCGAGGGGTGGAGGCAGTCAGGATGGAATCCACATCCAACGGAGCCAACGACCCGCTCGATGAAGCAGGGAGATCATCATCGGCCGGACTGCAGATAGTATGCGACATTAGAAGGACACTATGTGACACAAAAGAAATTGCAAATCATTCAGGGATCCGGATACTTACGATCTCGCCTGAGGCCTGGGACTTGAGGGCCACTCTTCACCGCCAATGTTGGTGTTGGCGGAGCTGTCCGGGGGAATAGTTCTTCCCCTCTTGGACCCTTCGGCCTCCATTGTTGGGGAAGCCTTCCTCTTCCACTCTCCCCCCTCTGGGAGAGAGTCTTCTTCCTCCTCCTCATCTTCGGGGGAGGAGTCCGCCTCGGAGTCGTCGGACACCTGAAAACGGGAACTCTTTCGAGTTCCCGTGGCCACCTTCTTGGCCTTCTTCTCCGGCACCACATGCGGTGCCGGAACCAGCAACCCCGCTAGACGGGCGTCCACTGGGTCTTCTGGCATGGGAGCCGGGCAGATGAGCTGCTCGGCCTTCTTCATCCACTCCTGTCAAAGGAAAAGGGAGATTAAATCCCGCTTAGGGTCGAACTATTAACAACAAGTGTCCTGTAAAGGGGTAGAATCACTTACCTCGTCAGCTGGACGCTGCGAGTGAAATCCGTGATCTTCCGTCGCGGATGCGGGGGCTTCGGCGCCCTTAAACAGCACCCTCCAGGTGCCTTCGTACGTCGTGTCAAAGAGCCCGCTCAACGCCTGGTGCTGTTCCGGATTGAACTCCCACAGATTGAATGCCCGTTCTTGGCATGGGAGAATCCGGCGAACGAGCATGACCTGGACCACATTAACCAGCCTGAGCTTTTTGTTCACCAGCTTTTGGATACAGGCTTGGAGTCCCGTCAGCTCCTTCGAATTACCCCACAGCAAGCCCTTCTCTTTCCAGGAGGTGAGCTGCGTAGGGATTCCAGATCTGAACTCGGGGGCCGCCGCCCACGTAGGGTCGCGTGGCTCGGTGATATAGAACCACCCCGACTGCCAACCCTTGACGGATTCCACGAAGGCCCCTTCGAACCAAATGACGTTGGGCATCTTGCCCAACATGGTGCCTCCGCACTCCGCTTGAGTGCCCTTCACCACCTTCGGCTTGACATTGAAGGTCTTGAGCCATAAGACGAAGTGGGGCTGGATGCAGAGGAAGGCCTCGCACACGACGATAAACGCCGAGATGTTGAGGATGAAGTTCGGCGCCAGATCATGGAAATCCAGGCCGTAGTAGAACATGAGCCCCCGGACAAAGGGGTGAAGTGGAAAGCCCAGTCCATGGAGGAAGTGGGGAAGGAAAACGACCCTCTCATGGGGCCCGGGGGTGGGGATGAGTTGCCCCTCGTCGGGCAGCCGGTGCGCGATGTCGCCGGAAAGGTACCCGGCGCTGCGCAGCCTTGTGATGTGCTCCTCCTTAACGGTGGAGGCCAGCCATTTGCCTCCCGCTCCGGACATGGTCGGAGAAGGTCGAGACGAGATGCGCGAACTTGGGCGTTGGAGCTCAAGTGCGCGGAGATGGATAAGCAAAGGAGGAAGAAGGCGTAGGTGAAAAGGTTAATCCTTATCCCTTATATATAGGCGGGCGAAGACTATTCGTCCCCCACTAGCCTGGTAAAACTCGCTTATCTCCCAAGCGCCACCATCAATGGCGCGGTTGGGTTACCCACGTCCGTATTGATGAGAATCCCGGAATAAGGGGAACACGATCTCTGCTTCGACAAGACGTGCCAAGGAAACCGCTTCACTAAACGCGCCGAGGCGGTATAATAAAAAACGATTCAAGTAAAGGCTTGGTAGTGGTGTGACGTCATGCCGCAAAATACGTCAGCAGATTGAACTTGTGTACATTTTATTCTCTCTACGGTGGAATGTGGAATTTATTTTGCATAGCCGGACACTATCCTGGTGTTCGCAATCTTCTTTGGATTATTCGGAGAAGGAACCCGCCTTGCAATGCCGAACATTATGCGCACCGGACTCATCGTCATTGAAGCCAGGTTCACGGGCTACTGAGGGAGTCCTAGACTAGGGGGTGTCCGGACAGCCGGACTATCATCGTCCGCTGGACTCCAAGACTACGAAGATACAAGATTGAAGACTCCGTCCCATGTCCGGATGGGACTTTCCTTGGCGTGGAAGGCAAGCTTGGCGATACGGATATGTAGATCTCCTACCATTGTAACCGACTCTGTGTAACCCTAGCCCTCTCCGGTGTCTATATAAACCGGAGGGCTTTAGTCCGTAGGACATAACCTCCATTACAACAATCATACCATAGGCTAGCTTCTAGGGTTTAGCCTCCTTGATCTCATGGTAGATCCACTCTTGTACTACCCATATCATCAATATTAATCAAGCAGGACGTAGGGTTTTACCTCCATCAAGAGGGCCCGAACCTGGGTAAAACATCGTGTCCCTCGTTTCCTGTTACCATCCGTCTAGACGCACAGTTCGGGACCCCCTACCTGAGATCCGCCGGTTTTGACACCGACACCCATGCTTCATTGTTGTTGGAGGCAGGGCGATGGAGACACATCGGCGCCACCTTCATGAGCAGGTGTTGCCTTCAGGAGCCCCTCATGCGTGTCGGTGTAGACCGTTGGTTGCCGAGGTGTCGTCGGCACTGTCATGGACGCATGGGTATTGCTGCCCCCAAACACCCATTATGTAGGTCGATGTAGTGTTTTGTCATCGGAATGCCGTTGACGGTGACAGGAAGCGCCTCTATCGCTACAAAGATGTTGGAGGAGCACAACTAGAAACACCAAACAAAAACAAACGAGAAAGAAAAAAATGTTTAGGGGTTTCTAAAATATTGGCTTTCTCGTTATAGACCAACTATATGGCGTGATATCCGAGAAGGCTACCGAAGGACTTGTCATTGGGAACCGTCGAAAGACCTTGACGATTGCAAATCAACAACTGAAATAAACTTCGGTTTATGTGTGTGAAGACGTCGTGTTTCAGGATGCTTCCAAGAGGCAACTGAAATTCATACTCTAGCCCATCATCACACTGAGGGTTCCCACAGCTCGACATGCCCCCTGCACATACCCATGAAACTAGAGACTTGGGTGGGATAAATTCAGGGTAAAAGGTTTTGGGACAATAGCTTGGCGATTTTTCTTCATGAATATTGAGGGGTGGTGAACAGCTACCTCCCGCCTTCCTTTCAGTGGGTCCCTTACTGCTTGGGAATGTTTGATTGCTTCTTGGACTGTTGGGATTTTCTTTCTTGAATTTGCTTCTTGGACTTTTGGAATTTCATCTTATTGCTCACGCAGATGATTGATTGGCCGCGGACTTCACGGACTTGTTTTGACATTCGACTCAAACTTCTTGGGGACTCTTCTTCCAGGATTCTTCGGGACCCACCTTGGGAACTTGGAAGGGAACTGTTCACCTCTGTGGACTAGGAAAAAACCCTCTAGCACTTTATCTGGGGCTTCTGGTGGCGCACCCCAGGGTTGCCATGTGACTACACACCAAACCAACTTGTCTTGGGTTAGGCAGCCCTCCATGATATTTTCCTATAGTCTTCCCTGGAGTGTGAGCCTCTGTGAACACGAGGCATGCCGGGAAACATGAAGAGTGCGGGGTCTCAATACTCAGAAGTGCCCAAGTAATCATCTCTGCTGCCTCCGGAAGCATACACCTGGTACGTGTCGTGTGCTGTGGGTGTCGGAGCGGCTCCACCTGCGAATCGACACATTGTGCCGCCCTCCAGCAAGTCCTAGGGTAGCCGAAACTTCAATCAGCAGCTTAGTGCGATAGGGGAAAGCCATTTTTTTGTTGGACTTAGTCCATAAAAATTGGGGAAAACTAGATATATCCACGAAATGCTAAGGAGAGGAATGCATCATGGATTCGTAAGCCCACAAAAAATGTTTCCCCAATGAAAATCCAAAAGGCAACAAAAGAGGGAAAATCTAAGAAAAATATGTTTTTGAGGAACCTTTCATTGATTGGGGGCATAGGTCGGACTCCCTGGGAATCGACGAGCTGGTATGCTCCCCCGTTGTAGACTTGCTTGATGCCCTTCCCACTTTTGCTCGAACTTGCCCTTTGTCATGTGCGTCACAACGATGGGCCTCCTGAGCACAAGGACCAAATCGCCTTTTCGGAAGACGCGTTGCTTGACGAGGTTGTCGTAAGCTCTCACCATATTCTGGCGGTAAAGCTCCAGGTTCTGTAGGGCATGAAAAAGCCCCTCTTCAAGGGCATCGAGCTCCTAGAACCACAGTTGTACCTATTCGTCTTGGGTGATCTCATCTTGGATGGCCACCCTCAAAGAGGGTAGCTGAACCTCTAGTGGTACGACCGCCTCACTCCAGTAAACGATATAAAACGGAGTCGCCTGTGTTGGGCTACGGACTGTGACACAGTACGCCCATAAGGACTTGAAGAGACGGTCATGCCAGTCTATACGATTCCTTGTCACCCTCTTTTGGAGTACCATGCCGAGAGTCTTGCTAAAGGCTTCGATCGCGCCGTTGGATTGCTGTAGATGGTGGGGATGTGATGATGAAGTGAAGGGGAGAGCGGTACGCCCATCGCTTCGGCCAGGCTTAGCCATATCCCTCCGTCTTGTCGATTTTCCGATGATGAAGTGGGCGGCCTTCGCCTCGTCGGTGCCCGGCCTGGTGATGTCCGCCTTGTCGGTGTCGGACTGGACGACTTGCCTTCGCCTAATCAGTGCCTGGCAAGATATGGGTACTTTATCGGGAAAAGACATGTCGGTGGAGTACAACTTCGCCTCGCCGGTGCTAAGATGGTGTTGATGATGTGCATCGGTGTAGATGTTGGGGAAGATGTGGGAGATGTCGGGTGTCGATGGAACCAACGACCTTGTCAAGTTGAGAGTCGGCATGAATGACACCCGACGATGGCTTGTGTCAGCTGCAATGCAGATGGTGCCACCACCATGGGGTGGGCTCTGTATTGATAATGGTGTAGATGGATCTCCTCCTAGGCGAAGGTGTAGATGACACCCCCTACTTGGTGATATCTATGTTGACGGAGGTGAAAAAGGAGCCCCTCCTAACCAAGCTCCATGGCGACTGAAGTAGATGGCACAGTGCGTTGGAGGGAACTCCATGCCAATGTAAGTGTAGACGGAGCACCGCCATGGGGGCACTCCATGCTGGCGACAATGATGTAGATGGAGTCCCGCCTTTGGCAAGCTCCTCTATGGCAGTGGTGTGGACGGAGCCCCACCATGAGTGAGCTCCATATTGGCGGTGTGGACTGCGCTCCGGTCATTGGCGGTATATGTGTCGACAGAGGTGAAAAAGGAGCCCCTCCTACTCGAGCTCCGTCTTGACTGAGGGATATGATGTCCCGTATTGGGGAACCCTATGCCGACAGAGGTGTAGATGGCGCCCTGCCTTGGGGGCACTCCATGTCGGTGACGGTGTAGATGGTAACCCACCTTAGATGAGTCCATGTCACCTCGAGCGAGCCCTAGCTAGCACCTGCATTGAAGACCATCACTTTGAGAGGACGGGTGGCGCATGGTGCCGAGTGGATGATGTAGTCCTGTCTGCCCACCATCTAGAGTTGTGGCTGAGCCCTCCGCGTAGGACGGGACACATGTAGTGGTGGAAGTGTTTCTCGTGGAGGTCCCATGGCCACCACCATTGATTGGGTCGAGGCTTCCTCTTATCACCTTGATTTCTTGACCATCAGTTCCAATGTAGGTGCAAGTTAGGATGCCCCCACTCTATGTGGCGAGTTGGTGAAGACTATCATTGAGGTGCTCTTGTTGACGATGATGACTTGGTGATTGGCACCTCATCCTACCTACAACCATGAGCCTACGCAGGTTGTGGGAGATGGCCTCCAAGCCTTCATGTAGCCTTTCCTCGGTGCATCGTGGTGTTGGTGTTGGCGGCTCCGAGTGGGAGCCGAGCCGGGTAGAGGGGTGGGACGCCGCACTTGCCCTTACATTGGTGGTATTAGCGCGGAGGCGTTGATCTGCCTCCACGTCTCCATGGATGTCAGCCCTTGATGACTCCTTCAACAGGGTGCGCCTCCAGCATTAGCTTGTGGCGCTCCATCGTCTTGGCGGCCGCCTGCCTTTGCGCCTTCTTTGACTGCACAATTAGAAACTGCGCGGGATCTTGGGCTTGGTACATTTATACCCTGGCGCCATGCTCGATGGAGACCATAGGCAGCAATGATCCGTACTCGATCATCACTGGCTCCGATTTTCTTCCGTGAGAGAGTTCACCTACAAGAAAGGGGCTTACTGGCGGAGATTCTTGCAGCATGCTATGCACATTGGGAGATTGGCGAAGACGATTTTGACGACCACATCAACGCAAAGATGGGAGGAGAACCAGGTCCCACCGGGCGTGCCAATTTGTTTGACACGACAAAAATCTTAATGTGCACTCCGGTAGAAGGGAAGGGAAGGAGTATGGATTTCTCTCATGCGCCGGGGAAAAAGAAAAAAATGCGGGCATTCCAGTGTACCGTAGTACACAAAGAAAAGTGATACGGGAAACAAGTATTTCATTTATCTCTTTGGATGAACAAAATTACAAGTTCCCATAAAAAAATGGTTGCGCTCTGTGGCCTACTAGCACGGCCTGCCTGACTATGGCGATGTACGGTCTCCTGGTTCCCGGGGCCCCGAAAAGCTCCCGGTTAATTACTCCCGTGGGTTGCTCCGTGAGATACCTCCGATTTAAGCCGTGTGGTCGTCTTCGTCGTCTTCGCTTCGCGTTCTCCATGCATGATGATGCTGGTGTGTGTGTGTGTGGTGTGGGCGGTGGCAAAGCCCGTGTCCTCGTCGGTACACGTACCACTCAAAACATGGCTTTGTGCTGGCCACGTTCGCCCTCGCCGTCGCGCCTCGTCGGTCTTGACAACGTTGATGTAGTCGGTGTTGAAGTTGCATGGGTCCTGCTCTGCTCGGACTTCTTGACGATTTAGCGGCTTCGTCGGGTATGCAAGGGGTTCGCCTCGCGGAAGTATTCTTATGGAGACCTGCGTTGGTGTAAATCCAACGCTCGCTCGTATCGGCAATGTCGGTGTGGTTGGCGCCTCGTCTCTGCTCGACACCGTGTTTATGGCGGTTCTCCAAGACAAGGGCGCCGCCTCACGGGGCCATCGAAAGTTAGTGTTGGCAAAGTCACGTTCCTCCTCGCGATCACGCCTCGTCTTCATGGGTGTTGGGACACGGAGAGCGATTTGTGACACCATCTTCTCCTCCGGGTCACGGATGATACCATGTAGCGGCATCTTCTCCGTGTTATGGGTAGTACCGGGGCGTGTGTCCTCTTCATGGTTCCGGGTCGCGGGCTCCATCTTGACGAGGTAGACATCGGTGGTGTCATCCCGCGAGCTCCACACTTATGTCCATCACTACAATGGCTTGGTGATGTTGACATTGGCGACGTCCCTCTTGTGAGAGCTCTGCGCCATGATCCTCCATGGTACCGGGTTGACAATGTTGGCGATGGGCATCGTCTTGGCAAACCGTGCGCCGCCATCCACCATGGCACGGTGGCGGCATCCTCGCGAGCTCCACACCATCATCCTCCATGGAGCTTGCTTGATGAAGAAAATGACGGGCGTTGTCCTAGCGAGCTCCGACCATCCACCGTGGCACGGCGGTGGTATCCTTGCAAGCTTCGCCTCTTCATCCTCCATGGCACCGGATTGATGATGTTGACCTTGGCGCCGTCTTGGCGAACTCCATTGCGCTATGCCCGCGGGATGCGGCGGCATCCTCTGAGCTTCGCGCCTCCGTCCTCCATGGCGCTTGCTTGATGAAGAAGATGACGAGCATCGTCCTAGCGAGCTCCGTCCATCCACCGCGGCATGGCGGCGGCATCCTCGCAAGCTCCGCCTCTCCGTCCTCCATGGCACCGGATTGATGAAGAAAACGATAGGCGTCGTCCTAGCGAGCTCCATCCATCCACCGTGGCACCGGGTTTATGAAGAAAACGACGATCGTCCCCCTTGCGAGCTCAACTCCATGATCCTCCGCGGCATCGGGTTGATGATGTTGGTGATTGGTGTTGTCTTGGCGAGCTCCACGCCGCCATCCACCACGGCACGGCGGCGGCATCCTCGCGTGCTCCACGCCTCCATCGTTTGGCACGCTCCATCTTGGCTAAGTAGAAATTAGCGACGTCCCCAACGAGCGCCTCCCCTCCATTCTCTCGTTCCAGCATGACGAAGTAGAAATCGGCTAGATGATGTAGAGGGTGGCGGCATTGTCTCCATGGGCGGCTACCACGAAGGAGTCCAGCGGGCTGCACGCCGGCCGCACCATCGGTACGCTGTCGTCTTCACCGTTTTGGTGAAGTGCGGAAGTAGCCTCGTCGTCCTGATGCGATCTGGTGACTGCCGCCGTGAAACCTACAAACAAAACCACTTCAACATACTAGATGGCATGCTAGCTGTTGCACGATGCTTGTGATTGTATGCATGTAGATGTCTCCCACAGTTGTATCTCCACACAACCGTTATCTCGGCGGCGTGTTCGGCACCATGGCGCGTCGTCGTACACCGGTGCTGCCTCCTTCTCTCCTTTCCTGACTAGGTTCTCTGGACGCTGCCGTCACTAGCACGTCTCCTTTTCCCGGGCGTAGCCTCTTCTATTTGTGCGTGCGTGAGTTCTTCCTGCAAAATAGCCGACAACACATAGAAAAAGAAAAATTACTGTGACGCTATTTTCATAGTCGTCACTGCGTCCTTCTCGGTGCACACCCTACTACCGTGGGCGCGTCCTCCTAGGTGCACAGGGCGTCTTGATCTCCTCAGGTACAGGCACCGCCCGCCGCCTTCAGACGTGTGCTGCTTGCAACTTGCACACAGTGGCCACCATCTTCAAGTCCTCCTGAAGGTGCCTCCTGGGTCTTGGTATGTGCGTTGTATTTCTTTTGGCCTCGGCTCCCTCGGGATCCCTTTTGTTGTGCCTCCTCCTAATGACTTTATATAGCCACCCCGAGGTGTCGATGGATGGCAAGTTAGATAACCTAGGACACGGCCGTGGATTTCTTTCCTTCTACTATTCTTCTTCACGTCCAAGTCAGTTTGTATATTTCTTTCCTTTCTGTTGTTCTTCTTCACGCCCAAGTATATTCCATCTGATGCCAACACATTCTATGTTTCATCTACACGTACACTTCAACTGGTGGGTATTCGGGTACGTATATGCGCGCTTGCCAGCCGGCCTTTTTTTTAACGTGCATGCATAATCTATGTATGTAATATCAAAAGCCAAGTGTTATTGCATGTGGGTAGGAGTCCTTGTGTGTGCACGTACATGCAGTAGCATTTTGTCTTTGCATTATTAATACCTTGCCTATGCATATATATCCTGCATCAAAAACTCATTAGAAAAAAAGTATTACGCAACATTGCACAAAAACTCATCGAACACTATGGTTGTGCGAACTCCCTCCATTGTGATTGTGACCTCCATGGTTATGTTGGAGGTGTCCTCCCGAGTTTGGGGTAAAGCGAGGCCTCTGCTGAGCTCCAGAATTGTATTTCCCTTGTCCATACTTCCTCTTGCGGTTGTCAATCTGCTGCCGCTTCCCTTCAATCATGAGAGCTCTATCTACCAACTCTTAGTAGTTGTTGAAGGTTGCCACCATGAACTGCATGCTCAGCTCATCATTCAGTCCTTCCAGAAACTTCTCCTGCTTAGCTGCATCAGTAGCGACGTCATCTGGGGCATAACATGCTAACTTACTAAAACCATCCACATATTGGCCAATTGTACGTCCTCCTTGGCGCAAGTTGCGGAACTCACGCTTCTTCATGGCCATAGCTCCTGCTGAAACATGGGCAGTACAGAAAGCCTGCTGAAATTGGTCCCATGTGACAGTGTCGATGGGGTGCGTGGCTGTGAAATTCTCCCACCATGATGCTGCGGGTCTATCAAGCTGATGTGTGGCAAAACGCACCCTCTCCGCATCTATGCATCCTGCAGTGGTCAACTCCCTTCCAATCTTGCGGAGCCAATCATCTGCAACTATCGGCTCGGTGCTAATGGAGAACACCGGCGGATTTAGCCTTAAGAAATGGGCTAAGTGGTCAACTGGTGGTGGTGGTGGTGGGTTGTTGTTCTTGTTGTTCCCCTGATTCTAGTTCTGGACTAGTATCTGCATCAATGCATTCTGCTGCTGGATCAACTAAGTGAGCTCCGGTGGGAAAGCAAAGCCATTATCGCATCTCGGAGGCATCTGAGGGTTGAGATAAGATGAGAATATAGAATAGAATGAGGTCTAGAGAGAAAAACACTACCCGTATGCACATGAGACAAACACAATCATATCACTTCAATCAATTCACACAAGGGCATACATCGGTCTAACTATCGTTACAAAAGTGCTCGGACTATGCTATATACATGGGGGGAATACTACTACTGATATGGTGGTCGACTAGAAAATTTGATCGGTTGAAGACTCCATGATATCTGCTCCAGCTTCATCAACATAGTCATCATCACTATCGTCAGGATCTGAGTCGGTGTCGTCGATGATGATATAGTTCTTCGGACAGGTAGAATCGTCGTCTTCACCTCCAGGTGTGGGGTCTCCCATGAATACTCTAATCTTTTTAATCAGGTCATCATTCTTCTCCAGTATTGTTGCAATTTCCTCCTCATATCCATCACCGGTAGACTTGGGTTCTTCTCCCAGCTCCGTGATCCTGGTCATTGCCTTCTTCAGATCTATCATGCCTGCGCACATCTGGTTCTCCTGGTGACGAATGTCCTGGTTTAACTCCTGGATGAAAGCTGCAATAGATCTATCCTTTCGGGTGCTGATCATCTCCCATTGCTCGTCTTGGCGCCCACAAATCTGGTAGATAGTATCCTTGAGATCCTTATGGGACACTTCTCCAATGCGTCCAATGGTGATGTGGGCTGCCATGCTCTTTCCTAGACTCCAGGTTGGTGCATCAAATGAAAACTCTATGGGCTCGGTGACTGGCATGAACGTCCTTCCTGGAACTTGAACTCGAATCATCCAATGCTCCTCTTCTGGTAAAGTGGCGATGTAGGTCCCGGTGAAGCTTGGTATCTGATGTTCAGGTATCTAGTAACTTCCTTTAAGTGGCGTCCAAAAGGCGTATCTACATCCGATTGCGCGAACTTGTTCCTTGTATCCGCCATCCTAACAAAGTAGAAAAAAGGAGAGGAGTCAGAAATGAGAAGAGAGTAGTGATCTATGGCTTTAGCTTAGTGGTCGTGTCCTACAGTCAGCGTGTGCTCTGATACCATCTTGTAGTGACCAGACCTCAAACAGTCTGATCTCTGTGCATTACTGTCATCCCTGGATCAGTAATGCTGACACACACAATACTTGAAGGATTTATAAGAGAGTAGCAATCACACACTTATTACAACGAATGTCTCAAAAGAGAACTTATTACAATAAATATGGCTTAAGGCCATCTATAAACGATAACAACGGAAGGCTTGGAAAATAAAGTGACACTACTAGGGAAAAGCCTATACACAGAATCTTATCAGCAGCGCGTCTCAAAATAACTCGCTGCTGCTAACTAGTAGTAGCGCGGGCCACAGAAACTCGCTGCTGATACAAATATAGCAGTAGCGCGTCCACCCAAAGACGCGCTGCTGCTATAATTCCTACGAGGCCGCCGCGAGGCTAGTTATAGCAGCAACACGTTAACACGACGCGCGCTACTGCTACGTAGCATAGTAGCAGCGCATTCCCCAGACAAGCGCTACTGCTAAGTTTCCTACAAAAATTTAGTCCCACCTCGCTCCGTGAAGAGAGTTTCTACCACCTTAAATATGTTACTTCTCACACTTTGACAAGCACTTGATCTTCATTGAACTCTATGTGTAGAATTTGTGGCTGCAATATGAGTCTTCACCTGTTCCTAAACCGGTGAGGACTCATATTGTCGAATCAGATTGTACACAAAAAGATCGTTGATGATCAATGTGTATTTTTGCATGCTGACATATAGCAGTAGCGCTTTATCGTGAAAAGCGCTGCTTCTAGATAGCTTAGCAGTAGCGCGTTTTGCTGAAGAGCGCTACTGCTAAGCCATCCATCTCCCTGATCTCCTCCCTTCGGATCCACTCACACACACAGCCACAAATTCTGCACCGCGCGCCCCCGTCGCCCCTCTCCTCCGCGCGTTTGCGCCGCGCGCCCCCGTGGCCGCTCCTCCGTCTGCGCCGCGCGCCGTCACCTCCTCCTCCTTGCTGGACTCGGTACCGGCCTCCTCCTCCGTCCTCCCTCTCCACTCGTCGCTGGCCGGCCCCTCCTCGCTCCGCCTTCCTCCTCCGTCCTCCCTCAACTGGCCGCGCCGGCCGGCCCCTCCGCGCTCCGCCTTCCTCCTCCATCCTACTCTCTTCTCCCTCCTCGAGTCTCCCTCCTTCTCCCTCCTGCTCATATGCAACATTTTGATTTAGTTGATATAATTTAGTTGACTTAGTAGGATAGTTGATTTAGTTGACTTAGAACATTTTGATTTAGTTGATTTAGTAGGCTAGTTGATTTAGTTGACTTAGAACATTTTGATTTAGTTGATTTAGTAGGCTAGTTGATTTAGTTGCCTTAGAATATTTTGATTTAGTTGACTTAGTAGGTTAGTTGATTTAGTTGACTTAGAACATTTTGATTTAGTTGATTTAGTAGGCTAATTCATTTAGTTAATTTAGTTGACTTAGAACATTTTGATTTAGTTGATTTAGTAGGCTAGTTGATTTAGTTGCCTTAGAATATTTTGATTAAGTTGACTTAGTAGGTTAGTTGATTTAGTTGACTTAGAACATTTTGATTTAGTTCATTTAGTAGGCTAATTCATTTAGTTGACTTAGGAACATTTTGATTTAGTTGATTTATTAATCCTTTGCTCATATTGCTTTAGGAAGCATGGCGCCACCACCACCACCACTATGTCAACTATGCAAGTCAAGATGCGCCAGCAGCCTTGCAACTGGCAAGCTGTTCGGCATCTACTTTCGGCCGAGTTTTCATCATGCGGCGGTAAGAAATTAGATGAAATGTAATAACTATTTTATTTTTAGTGTTGGCATTACTGCATTGTGTCATTTTGCTTAGTTTACACAGATCGTCCCATGCAATGTGAGGTTGAAATTCAACAAGCTGACCGGAGACACTGTGACATTTGTGGCTCCTAGGGGGGCGTACACTATGGAGGTCGAGAAAGGACGCAATATGTCGCAGATTGGAGGAGATGGATGGGCCCGTTTCGTCGCTCGCATGCATCTTACTGGTGGTGAGTTGATCAGCTTCAACTTCCGAGCAGAAAGACCCAAGCTAGCTGTCATTTATCTCAACCTGGTGGAAGATGATGAAGATGACGAAGATGATGAAGATGATGAAGATAATGAGGACCCACTCGATGAAGATGATGAGGACCCACTTCATGAAGCCATCGTAGCTCAAAGAACAAGGCTGAGTGAGGAGGAGGTGTCCAACCTGTGGGACATAATTCCGCCATGTGCTGACTTTGTCGGGGTGCCATTCGTGACCCGCTTGACAAATACCATGGTTGATCGACATGATATGGTATGTTATACTTACAAATGCAAATTAATAGTGTGAATTACTTAGTGTACAGTCCAATGATATGGTATATGTTGTGTGGAATCTAGTCGATGATATATATGTTTTAGTGTAGAGTTCGATCACATGCTTATTAATTGATATGTTTTTCTTATTCAGAAATTGGCAAAGAGCATATCTGTGAGTTATGGTATCGAGCCTGATGAAGAAGGCTCAGCTGGACTACGCCTTACTGCAAGGGGCTCCGTCACAACCTGTACTTACCGCGTGGACACGGACGGTCGCACACACTTAAGCTCGGTTGGCTGGAAGAAATTCCTCGATGGCAAGAATCTTCGTGTTGGATAGGCCATCCTAATTACTATCAGGAACACCAACCGCCCAGGCTTGAGGATGATGATTGTCTTCGATATCATCTAGAACTACATATGTGTGTGTGGCTATATCATCTAGAACTACATATGTGTGTGTGGCTATATCATCTAGCTAGAACTACATATGTGTGTGTGGCTATATCATCTAGAACTACATATGATGATCGTCGTCGATATCATCTAGAACTACATATGATGATGGCCGTTGATATGACCATGTACTGCTTGAGGATGCATGTTGGCTATGCATGAAATTGTTATCTTAGTACTCCGTTCGTTCCAAATTACTCGTCGTGGTTTGAACTAAAACCACGATGAGTAATTTGGAACGAAGGGAGTACTACCGTACCTAGTAATGGTTTATGAATTTGATATGTACTAGTAGTACCTAGTTTCTAGCATCTACATCTGAAAGGAGAACTGAAAGGGAAAATGATGAAAGATATAGCAGTAGCGTGGGATGAAGAAATCGCTACAGCTAGTTAATAGTAGCGCGTTCCTAAAAAGTGTTGCTGATATCGTTCAACAGTAGAGCGCTGGTTGGGGCCGCGCTACTACTATGAGTTAGCTATAGTGCCTTATTAGTAGCGCGGCCACCTGCGCTGCTGCTAGCCTGAAAACCCGCGCTGCTACTAGCCTTTTCCCTAGTAGTGTGAGTCCATCAACTCCAACGGCATCACTGAGTGAAAGATCACGACCTAAGGCACCTTACTCGTCGTCTGAAAAGTCTGCAACATGAATGTTGCAGCCCGAAAACGGGTCAGCACATGGAATATGCTGGCAATGTAACAGAAGGGAGTAATGAACAAAATAATGCTATCACTACATGCATATATGGCTGATGGAAAGGTCTATGGTTATAGTTTTGCATAAAGCCAATTTTTCCCTACAACAAAGGAATAAATTTTATTTAACTATCATGGTGGTTGTTAAATATTGAGAAGGTTCCTCCAACTCAATCCCAATTAAGTATTATCATTAAACCCAATCAATGATGAGATCAACATGATAATTCAGGAACTAGATACTCAAAACGTCCATAACCGGGGACACGGCTAACCATGATTAGTTTGTACACTCTGCAGAGGTTTGCGCACTTTTCCCCACAAGACTCGAATACATCCATGGTCGGAGAAACGAGACATAGTCTTTCTGAAACAATAACTCTTTACTCTGGGTGGACAGTTACACCTACTTTCCCCTACATCTGCTAGCCCACCACTAAAAGAGGTCTTGCAACGTACTCAACTATGATAGAGCCCATAATAGCTTGTGGCTGCACACGGAAGTTTTTAGCAAGAATAATCTTATGATCCCTTTGAGCGTGGGTGGCGGTCCATAGGAGAATCACACGGTACCCCGGGATTTCCAAAAATACAGGCAACATTGGGTTCCCAGGTGCCTCAATCCAGCCAGATGTGTATTAAAGTAGCCACCTTAAGTTAACCATTAAATAACAATACTCACATATGTCACGGATACACTCACCCAATCCATGTCTACCAAGCATAGCATAGCAATATAAGCAACGTAGAAGTAACTCCCAAGGGTTTGATAATAAACAGGACAATAGGTACTACCTCATCTACTTCCCAAAACCCACATATTAATCAGATCCTAACCATGCAATTGTTTAAGGATTGATCTAATGCAATAAAACTGGGTAGTAAAGAGGTATGATCAAAGTGTTACTTGCCTTGCTAATGATCCGTGAAACCTAGAGACTCGTAGTAGCACGCTTCGCACTCCGGGTACTCTATCGCAAACAAACAAGGATACAATAAGCACTCAACTAGAAGCACGGGTAAAACTCAAATAAGAGATCTAACAAGAAAGTTCAACTTAAGAACTCTGGTTTGCAAAAAGAATCAAACCGAACGAAACAACGAAACTCAAACTGCGAAAGAAACAAGCTTCGTTTACTAATCTGGACTTAAGTCAAAATTTTACAGTAGCAAAATCATGTTTAAATTGGTTAAACAGAAAGAGGGTTTCGAGATGAAACTCTAGGCATTTGAATCGTCTGATTCTGATAAACGAGCGAAGAGAAAAACTAAACCAAAAATCAGGGCAGAAATCGCGATCGAAAAATAATCGTGGAAAATCCCTGGAAAAAGAAAAACTAACGAACAGACGTTCGCTGTCTGCGACTAAACGGTGAAACTCGTTCGCTAAAACGAATGAACGAGCGCGCATTCACTAAGTAAATAAGCTGGAAAAAATAAACTAATCTAAAAATAAAACCTAGGGTTTAAAAAAAAACGAATCTATTTTCTCTAGAAAACTGGCGGCGGCGGGCGGCTACCTCGGCGGGGCTCCGGCGAGATCCGGTAGAGTCCGGTGGGGCGGCAGGGCTCCTGGGCGACGGCGGGGCGGTAACGGCAGGTGGCGGCGGCGGGGTGGTTCGGGTGGTGGTGGGGGTCGGCGGCGGCGGTATTTAAAAGGGAGGGGCGGCGCTGGCTTAGAGGAGGGGGTGCCGGGTTGGGGTCAGCCTCGGGAGGCGTGCCCCGGCCGGACTTGGCGTCGGCGGCGGGGTGGACTCCCTCCCGTGGGGGAAGGCGGTGGCGGCACGGGCTTGGCCCGGCTCGGCTAGGCCTTCGGCCCAGTCGGGCGCGTGAGATATTTTTTTTTAAAATGTTCCGCCGTAAACAAATCCTAGAAAAATAAATAAAAATCTAAAAATGCCAAAACAAATTTTCATCATCTAAATAAAATATTTAGAACAAGATGAACATTTTCTTGGCCCTAAAATGCAATTTTGAAATACGTGCAATTTTTCTAATTCGAATAAAATTGCAATAAAAACCAAATAAAATAAATAAATTGATTTTAACATTTTTCCTCTAATACTTCATTTATTTTGGAGAAGTCATTTTATCCCCTCTCATATATTTTTATTTTAGAAATATTAGGAAGAAAAATAAGCAAAACCAATTGATCCCCTTTTCCAAATTTGAGAAAAACTCAGATATGAAAATAAAAAAATCTCCAACTCTCTCCATAGGTCCTTGAGTTGCGTCAAATTTATAGGATCAAGCCCAAAATGCAATAAAATATGATATGCAATGATGATCTAATGTATAACATTCCAAATTGAAAATTTGGGATGTTACACCTTCAATATGATATTTTCTTGCTCAGGTGTGACTTGGCTAAGAGAATCATTAGTGGAATCAAGAGAACTCCTAGAAGCAACAATATTGGATTTAACATGGTTATTCTTACTACTAGAGGAAGATACTTTCTTGTTCTTGTTGCTAGATTTTACTGGTGGCATATAAGTAGAAAAGAGTAAATGCTTGGCAAGATAAGAGGAACTCTTCTTTCAAAGATCATCATTGATAGCGTTTAGGAACTCATGCTCTTGCTCTAAATTTAGCTTCTTGAAGCGTAGCTTCTCATGAGTCCTTTGGAGCTCTCTATGATCCTATAGAGTTGTTTCATGAGGTAACTTAAGAGTGTTTAGTTCTTTAGTTAGACGCTCAATCTCCTCCTTATCATTGTCATTCGTTTCATTTTGATTAGCATGATTACTAGCAAGTTCATCATTGTTTTCATCATTAGTGTTGTCAATAAGTAAATCATCATCACCTAGCAAATCATCTTCATCACTATTGAAATCAACATACTCGGGGTGTGATACCTTAGGGCCTTTAGCCATGAAGCATCTTCCAATTCCTTCATTTGGTGAGTCAATATGTCGTAGGAGTTGGATGACACAAGTGCAAGACCGGCAACACCTTTGTCTTGAGTACCTTCGGAGTCGGAGTGATAGCTTCTCTCGGAGTAGTTGTTGGAGTCAGAACGAGATACCCATTCACCAGCGTGAGCTTGATGTCTTTGTATTGTGTGGGTCTTTGATGACTTGTCCTTCCTTTTCGAATCCTTTGCTTCTACGAGAGGGTCTTCATTCATAACGATCATCTCTACTCCTTCTCTCTCTTGGTGGTGATTCATCTCTTCTACTTATCCTTTTTGGTGAATCTTCTCTTTTCTTGTAGGGAGCCGTACACTCAATGGAGTAGTCTCCGGGTCTTCCATAGTTGCAGCAATTGTGATCACAACTAGAAGATCTTTTGTCATTGTAGGATCTTGACTTGGAGCTTCTCTCTTTGCTTCTATTCTTATATAATTTGTTGAATTCTTCACCATTAGGCTCAATTCTTCATTGGAGACTTGCTTCTCACTTGATGTTGTAGGAGCATCACTTGAAGCTTTGTAAGGACCACTTGACTTGTTGTGGAGCTCTTCCATATCCTTGATTGACATCTCATGAGCAACAATTCTACCAATGGCTTCTGTGGGCTTGAGAACTTTGTAATTGGGCATCATTTGGATCAAGGTGCACACGGTATCATATTTTCTATCTAAGGCTCTTAGGATCTTCTTAATGATGAATTTGTCGGCCATCTCTTCGCTTCCTAAGCCGGCAATCTCATTTGTTATGAGAGCAAGCCTAGAGTATATCTCGGTGACTACTTCACCATCCTTCATCTTACACTTGTCAAGTTGACTTTGAAGCACATCCAATTTGGATTCCTTGACAGACTTGGTACCTTCATGCATATCAACCAAAGTATCCCAAATTTCCTTTGCATTCTCGAGGCGGCTGATTTTGTTGAATTCTTCGGGGCACAATCCGTTGAAGAGAATATCACAAGCTTGAGCATTGTATTGCAATATCTTCATTTTTTCCGCCGTCGCTTCACGATCCGGTTCTTATCCATCCTCGAAGGAATCACCTTGCAAACCAATACGCACAACAACCCAAATGGCGGGGTTACGGCCAAGAATATGCATTTTCATCTTATGCTTCCAACTAGCAAAATTAGTACCATCAAAGTAAGGACCTCTACAGTGGTAATTTTCCTCGATAGACGCCATACTCTCCAAGGTTGTGAAACCAAGCCTATGATCATCAAAGCTATGGAAATCAAGGCAAATGGAGACCAAAGCTCTGATACCACTTGTAGGATCAAAAGTAGGTCTAGAGGGGGGTGATTAGACTACTTAACCAAATAAAAATCTAACCTTTTCTCAATTTTAGTTATGGGCTGATTTTAGCAACTTAGCACAAGTCGAGCAATCAATCTACACATGCAATTCTAAGAGTGTAGCAGCGGAAAGTAAATCATTGCATATGAAGGTAAAGTGAAGGGTTTGGAGAGTGCAAACGCAATGTAGACATGGAGATTTTTTGTGTGGTTCCGATAGGTGGTGCTATCGTACGTCCATGTTGATGGAGACTTCAACCCACGAAGGGTAATAGTTGCACAAGTCCACGGTGGGCTCCACCCATGAAGGGTCGACTAAGAAGCAACCTTGTCTATCTCACCATGGCCATCGCCCATGAAGGACTTGCCTCACTCGGGTAGATCTTCACGAAGTAGGCGATATCCTCGCCCTTACAAACTTCTTGGTTCAACTCAACAATCTTGTCGGAAGCTCCCAAGCGACACCTAAAAAATCTAGGAGACCGATTTGGATATGGTGGAAAGATGATTTGAGTGGAAACAACTTGGGGAAGGCTAGAAATCAAGATTCTTGTGGTAGGATTGGTATATCTTGATCTCAACACATGAGTAGGTAGTTCTCTCTTAGAAAATGTATGCTGGAAGTGTAGGCATGTTCTGATGGCTCTCTCACATATGGAGAAGGGGGTGGAGGGGTATATATAGCCTCCATACAAAATCCAACCGTTACACACATTTGACCCAACTCGGTCAGACCGAATAGATAAACTCGGCGAGACCGATTTAGTTCAAAATGTGAATGTTAGGAATCTTAGTGGGATAGACCGGAACAACTCGGTGGGACTGATGTGCTAGGGCTTAGGGCAAACATAAACTCAGTGGCACCGATTGCATCAACTCGGCGAGACCGAAGTAAAGAAATAAGGCAACATAGAAAATGTCAAGCCAACTCGGTGAGACCGATCGCTATTTTGGTGAGGCCAAAATAATTGCAATAGGCAACAGAGAATTGGCAAGGCCATCTCGGTGAGACCGAGATCCGTATCGTTATGACCGGACTGTTAGGGTTTCTGGCAGTGGCTATGTCATATGAACTCGGTGTCTCTGGATAGGATGAATCGGTGGGGCCGAGTTTGACTTTGGGTTCTGGACATATTTGGAATGAGAAAGTTGTTGAGGGATTTGGAGAAATATCACTAAGCATTTGAGCAAGCAAGCCATTAAGCAACACCTCATACCCTTTTAATAGTATTGGCTTTCCTATGGACTCAATGTGTTCTTGGATCACTAAAAATGAAATGAAGAGTCTTGAACTTTTGCCAATATGTGTCCTTAGCATTTTAAGGGATCCACATCTCTAGTCCATGCCATGCCATTCATTAAACTTTCTGAAATATTAAACTTGAATAGAAATTAGTTCAATGAGCTATATGTTGTTATGAATTACCAAAACCACCCGGGGATTAGTTGCACTTTCAGAAGTCCGCAACTTTTTTGATGGGATGGTTGAGTCCATTCAAGAAATGTGCCATAGTTTGTTTGTCATCTTCCTTGACATTGGCTCGAATCATGGCAATCTCTATTTCTTTGAAGTACTCTTCAACCGATTTTGTGCCTTGCTTGAGGAGTTGTAACTTCTTGAAGAGATCAGAGCTATAATGTGCAGGCACAAAATGGGCTCTCATGACATCTTTCATTTGAGTCCAAGTTGTGATGGGTGGTTCACCATTCTGTTGGCGCTGCTTGACAACTTGCTCCAACCAAATGAGAATATGATGGAAATATGCCCTAGAGGCAATAATAAAATGGTCATTATTATATTTCCTAAATCATTATAAAGGTTTATTATTCATGCTAGAATTGTATTGATCGAAAACCTAAATACATGTGTGAATACATAAACAAATACCGTGTTCCTAGTAAGCCTCTGCTATACTAGCTCGTTGATCAAAGATGGTTAAGGTTTCATAACCATGGACATGAGTTATCATTTGATAACAAGATCACATCATTAGGAGAATGATGTGATGGACAAGACCCATCCGTTAGCTTAGCATAATGATCGTTCAGTTTTATTGCTATTTCTTTCTTCATGTCAAATACATATTCCTTCGACAATGAGATTATGCAACTCCCGGATGCCATAGGAATACATTTTGTGTTATCAAACGTCACAACATAACTGGGTGATCATAAATATGCTCTACAGGTATCTTCAAAGGTGTTTGTTGAGTTGGCATAGATCGAGATTAGGATTTGTCACTCCAAGTATCGGAGAGGTATCTCTGGGCCCTCTTGGGAATAGACATCATAAGCTTGCAAGAAAATGACTAAGGAGTTAGTCACAAGGTGATGTATTATGGAATGAGTAAAGAGACTTGCGGGTAGCGAGATTGAACTAGGTTTGAAGATACCGACGATCGAATCTCGGGCAAGTAATTAACATACCGATGGACAAAGGGAATTACTTATGTTGTCATAACGGTTCGACCGATAATGATCTTCATAGAATATGTAGGAGCTAATAAGGGCATCTAGGTTCCGCTATTGGTTATTGACCAGAGAGGTGTCTCGGTCATGTCTACATAGTTCTCAAACCGTAGGGTCCGCACGCTTAACGTTCGATGATGATATAGTATTATATGAGTTATCTGATTTGGTGACCGAATGTTGTTCGGAGGCCCGGATGAGACCACAGATATGACGAGGAGTCTCTAAATGGTCGATAGGTAAAGATTGATATATAGGACGATGGTATTCGGACACCGGAAGTGTTTCGGGGGTTACCGAGTACTTATCGGGTCACCGGAAGCGGTTCCTGGCACCCCGGCAAAAGATATGGGCCAAGAGGGGAAACGCACCAGCCACAAGGGGCTGGTGCGCCCCCCATATGGGCCGGACTAAGGAGGAGAAGGAAAGGGGAGAAGAGAAAGGTAAGTGTGGATTAGGATTCCCACTTCCTTCCCTCTCCTCCCTCTTTCCTTCTCCCTCCGACAAACATGGCAGGGGGCGCGGCCAAGGGCGGGAGCCCAAGTAGGATTCGGACCTACTTGGGGCTCCTCTTGGCCTCTCCCCTCTCCCTCCAACTTGGATATCACTTCACCATCACCGTCACCATGCCTTCGTGCTGATGGAACTCATCTACTACCTCGACGCCTTGCAGGATCAAGAAGGCGAGGGACGTCACTGAGCTGGACGTGTGCAGAACGCGAAGGTGTCGTGCGTTCGGTACTTGATCGGTTGAAACATGAAGAAGTTCAACTACATCAACCACGTTGTGAAATGCTTCTGCTTACGGTCTACGAGCGTACGTAGACACACTCTCCCCCTCGTTTCTATGCATCTCCATCGATAGATCATTGCGTGTGCATAGAATTTTTTTTGTTTTCCATGCAACAATTCCCAACAGTGGTATCAGAGCCAGGTCTATGCGTAGATGATATGCATGAGTAGAACACAAAGAGTTGTGGGTGGTGCATACTTCTTATCACCAACGTCTTGTTTTGATTTGGCGGTATTGTGAGATGAAGCGGCCCGGACCAACCTTACATGTCCACGCACATGAGACAGGTTCCACCGACTGACATGCAACTAGTTTTGAACAAAGGTGGCTGGTGGGTGTCTGTTTCTCCTACTTTAGTTGAATCGAATTTGACTACGCCCAGTCCTTGAAGAAGGTTTAAATAGTAAACTTGACGAGACGAAACACTGTTGTTTTTTTATGCGTAGGTAAGAATGATTCTTGCTAGAAGCCTGTTGCAGCCACGTAAAACTTGCAACAACAAAGTAGAGGACGTTTAACTTGTTTTTACAGGGCATTTTGTGATGTGATATGGTCAACACATGATGTGATAAACGTTATTGTATGAGATGATCATGTTTTGTAAGTTATCGGCAACCGACAGGAGCCTTATGATTGTCTTTATATTGTATGAAATGCAAACGCCATGTAAGTTCTTTACTTCATCACTATGTGTTAGTGATAGTTGTAGAAGCAATAATAGTTGGCAAGATGACCATGACGCAACGATGGAGATCAAGATGTCGAGCCGGTGACAATGGAGATCATGAAGATGCTTTGGAGATGGAGATCAAAAGCACGAGATGATGATGGCCATATCATGTTACATATTTTGATTGCATGTGATGTTTATCTTTTATGCATCTTATTTTGCTTAGTACGGCGGTAGCATTATAAGATGATCCCTTCATTAAATTTCTAGGTAAAAATTGTTCTCCCTGAGTATGCACCATTTCTACAGTTCGTCGTGTTGAGACACCAGGTGATGATCGGGTGTGATAGACTGTACGTTCACATACAATGGGTGCAAGGAAGTTTTGCACATGCGGAATACTTGGGTTAAACTTGACGAACCTATCATGTACGGACATGGCCTCGGAACACTGGAGACCAAAAGGTCGAACGTGAATCATATAGTAGATATGATCAACATAGAGATGTTCACCATTGATGACTACCCCATCTCACGTGATGATCGGACATGGGTTAGTTGATTTGGATCACGTATCACTTAGATGACTTGAGGGATGTCTATTTAAGTGGGAGTTCTTTAGTAATTTGATTAATTGAACTTTAACTTATCGTGAACTTAGTCCTGATAGTATTTGCAAATTATGTTGTAGATCAATAGCTCGAGTTGTAGCTCCCCCATGTTTTCGATATGTTCCTAGAGAAAACTAAGTTGAAAGATGATAGTAGCAATGATGCGGACTCGGTCCGTAACTTGAGGATTATCCTCATTGCTGCACAGAAGAATTATGTCTTTGATGCACAGCTAGGTGAAAGGCCTACTACAGGAGTATATGTTGATGTTTTGAACATCTAGCAAGCTCGATCTGATGACTACTCGATAGTTTAGTGTGCCATGCTTTATGGCTTAGAATCGTGTCAAAGACATTTTGAACGTCATGGCATATGAGATGTTCCAGGAGTTGAAGTTAATATTTCAAGCAAATGTCTGGGTTTAGAGATATGAAGTGTCCAACAAGTTTTATAGCTGCAAGATGGAGGAGAATAGTTCTGTCAGTGAATACATACTCAAAATGTCTGGGTATCATAATCACTTGACTCAGCTAGGAGTTAATCTTCCTGATGATAGTGTTATTGACAGAGTTCTTCAATCACTGCCACCAAGCTATACTTGATATACATGTTATTGACGTGTACCTTAATAATGCTCATAGTAGTACCTGGGTATTTGCTACTAGTTCGATTGCTCATATTTGTAACTTGAAACAGGAGCTACGGATTAAACGAAGATTGACTAAGGACAAGGTGATGATGCACGTTGGGAATAGTTCCAAGGTCGATGTGATCGCCGTCGGCACGCGACCTCTACTTCTACCTCCAAGATTAGTTTTAGACCTGAATAATTCTTATTTGGTTCCAGTGTTGAGCATGAACATTATATATGGATCTTGTTTAGTGCGAGACGGTTATTCATTTAAGTCAAAGAACAATGGTTGTTCTATGTATATGAATAATATCTTTTATGGTCATGCACCCTTGAAGAGTGGTCTATTTTTGTTGAATCTCGATTGTAGTGATACACATATTCATAATATAGATGCCAAAAGATGCAAAGTTAATAATAATAGTGCAAGATACTTGTGGCACTGTCGTTTAGGTCATATTGGTGTAAAGCGCATGAAGAAACTCCATGCAGATGGGCTTTTGGAATCACTTGATTATGAATTATTTGATACCTGCGAACCATGCCTCATGGGCAAGATGACTAAAACTCCGTTCTCCAGAACAATGGAGTGACCCAATGACTTATTGTAAATACTACATACCGATGTATGCGGTCCAATGAGTGTTGAAGCATGCAGCGGGTATCGTTATTTTCTGACCTTCACGGATGATTTGAGCAGATATGGGTATATCTAATTAATGAAACACAAGTCTGAAACATTTGAAAAGTTCAAAGAATTTCAGAGTGAAGTGGATAATCATCGTAATAAGAAAATAAAGTTTCTACGATCTGATCGTGGATGAGAATATTTGAGTTACAGGTTTGGCCTTCATTTAAAACAATGTGGAATTGTTTCACAACTCACGCCTCCTCGAACACCACAGCGTAATGGTGTGCCTGAACGTCGTAACCATACTTTATTAGATATGGTGTGATCTATGATGTCTGAAAGTGTGTTATATCGACTAGAGGGGGGGGGTGAATATGTTATTTTTATGAATTTGTCACTGAGGAAATTCTAAGTGAGGAATTTCCTAAGCAACGAACTACAAGCAGCGGAATAAGTACTCAGGTGCATGCATAACAAAGCAGTAGCATAGTCATCATGATGAAATGACACATATACTAAGCACAGCTAGCGTGAAACATAGGATAAGCAAGCAGAAGATACGATGACTGAAGAAATAGGATTGAGAAAATTGATGGAGTCTTTAGTCAAAGTCTTCAAACAGTAACAATCAAGTTCAACAACACATGAATGAGGGAATGAAAGTGTTGAGGAAATAGAACCAATAGCTTGGTGAAGACGATGATTTGGTAGACCAGCTCCAACTATTGTGGCAATTGTACGTATGGATGGAGAGCCTAGGTATTTAAACCTGAGGACACACAGTCCTCACTGTATTCTCCTTGAGCTAAGGTCACACAGACCTCGCCCAATCACTCATAGTAAGTCTTCAGGTAACTTCCAAACCTTCACAGACTCGGTCACTCGGCGATCCACAATTCCTCTTGGATGCTCTGGACCATGATAACTAACCGTCTGGAGGATGCACATTCCTCAAAGGTAACAAGCATCAGTTCCACACAGGAACAATTCTTTAGTGATTCTCAATCACTTTGGGTTTTAGGTGTTTGGGTTTGGGTTTTTCCTCACAAGATGATTTTTGCTCAAAGTCCTCGAAGGATGGGATGCTCTCAATGACAAGTATCAGTTTCTCTCAGAGCAGCCAACTAGCTAGTGGTTGTAGGGGGCAGCTATTTATATCCTAGGAGAAGCCCAACATGATAAGACATAAATGCCCTTCAATGATATGACCGTTAGGTGGATAGGATACTTTGGGATAGCTGGCGCATAGCACAACATCGGTCAAAAATTTGAGCTCTCAAATTCCTCAAGGCTATCATGTTCTTCACTTGTAAGCAATCGACACTGGCGAATTCCTAACTCCTCAGTCAGAACAAATTCCTCAGCGAATAGAAGATCTTCGTCTCTGTCACTGAAGAAGTTGTCTGAACTGTATGAGATTTCCAATGGCTTCACTCGAAAGTATTGGGAATGTGTAGGCTTTGAGATGAGCATCACTTGGAAAGTGTTTCCTTAGTTTTACCTTGACCCCCTTTAACAGTACGGTGTTTCCTATGACTCAAGAAAGAGAAAATGAAACTACGAAAACAAAAGTCTTCACGCTTCATAATCCTCGCATCAATATCAAAGTCTTCAAGGTCACACCAATTTCCTCATTTTCAAAGTCCTCAAGAGAACCAAAGTCTTCAACCAAAGACATTCATTTTTAGGGGTCGACTTTCTTCATAAATATCAAACTCCTCATATACTTATAGAGCCTGTGTACACTCACAATCACGTTAGTCCCTTAACATATAAGTCTTCAATACACCAAAATCACCAAGGGGCAGTAGATACACTTATAATCTCCCCCTTTTTGGCGATTGATGACAAATATGTTATGTTTTCAACGGGGATAAACATATGAAGTGTAAATACTGATATGGAGGAATTTGATTGCAAGATATAGAAGAACTCCCCCTGAAGATGTGCATATTTTAGTAATTTGCTTTGGATTGCAAATGCACATTGTATAGTAAAATCATGGATATCTCCCCGTATATCTTGTAATTCATACACGCATTTAACATATGATATGAAGAATTTGAAATGCATCATTAAATATGGTGTCTGACGAAATTCAACATGCGTGCATTATGGTACTTGAGGAAATAAGCATGCAGAAAGCAGTTCAAAAAGTGTCAGACCACCATCGGACTTAAGCTTACAACTCATCAAAGAAACACCTCAGAAGAGCAAGAGTTGCAACTTAACAAAAAACGCCCATATATAAGACCTGCTTGAAGACTAACTCAAATTTCCTCCCCTTTGTCACCGAATGAACAAAAGGGACAAAAAATGAGGACTAATGCCCCTAAAGAATATCATCATGATGTCGATGGAGGAGCGCCAGCATTGTTGGGGTCGTCCGTTGACGTAGGGCCTGCCACAGTGTCGTTCATATCTTCAACTTCATCCGTCTCGTTCGATGAAGAATATGAACTTGTGACGAGCTGAGGAACTTTGACCTTCTTGAATTTCTTTGAAGGAGGCTGAGACCTATCAAAGTCCTATTGAAATCCCATCTGCTTGAGATCTCGATCACCATAAAGGTGAGACTGAATATCCCAAGTGCGGTCGAAGACTTCATGCAGGTAGTAGTGATTCTTCTTCGTAGTGTTTTGCGTGACAGTCATGTTCTGAAAAATTGAGCCAAATTGACGTTTGACCCACTTGTGATTGCGATCGACCTTCTTATGAAGACTTAGAAGAAGCTCACAATCAGTCATCACACGTGGAGCAGTGGCTTGAGGAATAGGCTTTGAAGCTTTTGCGGAAGAGTCTTGGGTTGCAGAGTCATCATTGGTGGAATAAGATGCAGCTTTGCGAAACTAACCATCCAATGGACGAGTGCCTTCATCAGTAACATCAGCTTTGCCTTTCTCATCAGCTGAGGAAATAGTCCTTTTGAGGACTTCAATAGGAGGCAAATAGCTGAGATGATTTTGACAATCTGCCTTGTAATGAATTGAAGACCTTGATCTGATGAATTTCATGATCCAGGGAGCATAAGGATTCAACTCAAAAGGTGACAGAGTAGCATTAGCCAAAGTCCTCATGAAGAAATCATGGTAGTTGATGGGAATGCCATGTATGATGTTGAACAACAGATTCTTCATGATGCCAACAACCTCTTCTTCTTCTTAAGAGTTGTGGCCTTTGATTCGGCTGTTGGTTTTGGTCAGAAAGTAGATTGTCCTTGGTACATATACCAATTCCTCCATGAGGAATGTGGTTCTTGGAGCTTGGCCTAGCTTCAAAGGCTTCATGAGCACTTGCACCAGATGGTGAGAGAGTTCAGGTTCTTCATACAGAAGCCTTGCGCCTTCAGCAAGAGGGCTGATTGGAACGGCATGAAGTAATTCAGAGGCCGGAGCTTTGTAGTGCGTGTTATCAGTCATCCAATCAAGCACCCATGAATTCACATCAGTCACATTTCCAGGGAGGTGCAGTGTAGCATAGAATTGAAGAATTAGCTCTTCATTCTAGTCGCAGATGTTAGCACAAAAGTTTAAGAGCTCAGTGTCATGAAGAACATTTAGGACAGGTTGGAAGCACGGGAGAGACTCCATATCCACATGAGGAATTTGACGGTGCTCAAATACCTTGTCCTTATCAAATAAGAGTGACTAATAGAAGTTCATCTGACTGGCAGTCCAGAACCACTTGCGTCAAAGTCTTGCTGAGTCATAAGGATTGAAATCCGTGAAGAAAGGGTGCTCAGCGAAGAAATCATCAGCCTTGAATTTTGGCCTCTTAGCATGAGGATTTTGCTGCTTGGGCTGAAGATTAGAAGTTGAAGACTTCACAGCCTCTTGCTTCAAAATCTCTAGAGCTGCTGCCTGAGGAATTGAAGCTTCAGGTTCTTCAGTAGCTTGTTGAGTTTCTCTTTCTTTAGATGTAGTAGTTGGAACTTCTTCAGGAATGGAAAGAAGGGAAGTTTGACGTCCTTCAGATCCCGTTTGAATTTCTTTAGTTTGCACAGGGGACTGAGGAATTTGATGCAGAGGTGTGGTCAATTGTGAATTAGAATGAAGTCTTCCCCAATAGTCATCATTCAGCACAGGTGTTGTAGAACCAATGTCCACATCTTCTTCTTCTTCTTCTTCCATTTCTTCAATGTCCGCCTCTTTAGCTGTGAACTGAGGCATGGGCGATGATACCAGTGTAGTTGAAGGGATATCTTCCACTTCATTTCTTGATCTAACTGCTCTGAAGAAGCAGCAGAAGGATTCTCTTCATCTATGTCATTTGGTATGACATATTCTTCACCAAAAGAAACAATTTTTGATGGCACTATCGAAATCGGAACAACATCAATTGGGTTGTTGAAAGAGCTCGTCAAAGTACTCACTCTCTTAGAAGCTGAGGACTTCTTAGAGGTTGATGCTTTCCTTTTCTTCACAGCTGCCTTCTCCACAACCTTGGTTTTCTTTTCTTCTGATGCAGAAGGAAGCTTGATACTCTTCATCCTTGATCACTTTGTAGGAGGAACAGATGAAGTTGGTTCAGTGTCTTTAGGCATGACCGATGTAGTCACCCTGGCATGTTAAGTTTCTTCAGGCGCAACAACAGAATCTTCAGCTGGCCTGGGTTGTTCTTCAGGCATAACATTGGAGGTTGCCCTGGCAATTTCTTCAGGAGCTAGAATTTCTTCAGCAGCCCTGGTACTTTGATTGTCATCAGCAACCTAATTTTCATCAGCTGTGCTAGCATTTTCTTTAGTGGGCTGAGTAGATGCTTCAGCCTGAGGAATTTCTTGTTGCGATGGAGTTGCAACTTTGAGCTTGAGGGAGTTGGAGAGTTTGACGAATCTGACTTTGGCACTTAGCAAGTCTGCATAATAGGTGTCAAATTCATCACTGAGAACTTTAATCTCCTTTTGCAGAGCCACAAGTTCCTCAGGAGACATGTTCAGAACATTTATCTTTAGAAATCGCTCCTTCTTGTATAGAGCTTTCTTGACTTGCCTCCCCTTTTCAAATTTCCATTTTTCCTCATTGATGAATGCCGTCAGCATGTGACTTTGACCAGGAGTGAGGTTTAGATCAGGAAGTAGAGTGTTAGGATCTTGTGCCAGAGATCAATGAAATCAAGGATCTTCTTTGGATCTAGCATGAGGGGCACAACACTGCCGTTGGCTCTAGCGGCCCTTTCTTGCCTGTCCCTGATGATTTCAGAAAGTTCTTCATCATCAGATTCATCATCATCAGATGGAACTTGAAAAGCAACTTGCTTCTTATGAGGACTTGGCCTCGAGCCACGTCCAACAATGGCCTTTTTTTCTTCAACAAGGATGGGCCTGTTGAGGACTGTGGTGGAGCTGAGGAACTTGCAGATGCTCCTGAAGCAATAGAAAATCCTGCAGTCCATTGGCACGTGGCAAGATGGACACGTGTTAAGGACTTTGCAGCAGCAGTTGAGGATTTGGAGCCAACAGAGGGAATTGGAGCTGCCCTTGACGAGGTTGCCTGAGGAATTTACCGTCAGGGATTTGTACTTGGCCGTGAGGGCATTGCTGTTGAGGAACTCTGCTTCACAAGTGATTTCTTCGGTAAAGCCTTCATAGGCTTTCTAGCAGAGGCCTCAGTAGCAGCAGGAGTGGCAGAATCTTCATGGAATTTCTTCACTGTTTCGTTTGCTACTTTAGCCAATTTGGCTTGGCGCTTGGCCCATTCTTTGGGAAATAACTCACCGCTCCTGATGTTTGAGGGATCAGCTTCTTGGCCAGCCAATGGAGGTCTTGGATATGGAGGGTTAACAGTGAATTTCTTCATGTACTTTGGAGTAACATAACGATATTCCCTCCATTCCTTAGCCCATCTCCTCTCAATCCTCTGTATGCGCACTTTGCGCTCATTCTTAGTCTCTTTGCCATGAGTTGCTTCATCAGGAGTACAGTACCCCGCATAGATATCTTCAGGGATCTCAAATGCAATGTTTGTCTCTGGCCTCTTTCCTCCCTTCTGAGGTCTTTTACCATCAGCCATTTTCTTAACTTGAGGATTTCGAACAATTGTCGTTTCTGAGGAAGTATGCAATTTATCTTCAAGGAACACTACAAATGAGTTAAGTTGATGAGAACCTAGTGATTCAACAGCAGACATTTTGTACCTATGAATAGAGTATAGGTGCGAAGAATTTGGAGATGTTATATGCTTTCTCAGAAATTTTTCAAAAGTATCAAGTTTGAGGAATTTTACTAAGTGTTCTTGACTTAGGTTCCAGAGTTGTATAGATTTGACAATCCACACAACTGGGGAATATTGAAGAAAGACATAGCTTAGAGAAACAAATCAAGGTACTGATGCAACTGGCTGTTTAAGGATAGGGAGGTTGAAGAATAAACACCTTTTGAAGAAT
Organism: Triticum dicoccoides; assembly: GCF_002162155.2. NCBI lineage: Eukaryota > Viridiplantae > Streptophyta > Magnoliopsida > Poales > Poaceae > Triticum > Triticum dicoccoides. The sequence continues at coordinate 287,071,627 of NC_041391.1, forward strand.
TTGTGGAAAGCATGAGAATCAAAGTAGGGTAGTAAAATCAGATTTTATTTACCCTGAACGAAGAACACAACAAACTAGGAGTGAAGTTGGAGAAGTTCATCTGTTCAGATCTCCCACACCCTAACTTGGCGGCGGGAGATAGCAACGGCGGCGGCGGAGTGAAGATTTCCGCGGCCGGCGCGAGTACTACGGAAACGAGGTCGAGGCATTGAAGCTCTTCCTCACCGGCAATGATGGAGTGTAGCGGTGGCACTAGGTCTGAGAGCTTGAGCGAGGAGAGGTTGAGCGGAGTAAATGAAGTCTAAGGAAGGGAGGGGTTGAAAGTGCAATCATGCCCTTATATTGTGTTTTTGTTGGTTGATGACAATCTACATGTAGGGGACTAACAATGGCTGCCAAGTGAATCTCAGGTGTTGGTCCCCGGTTCGTCAAAACTGTGTGTGGATCAAGAGCATACGAAGTGGTTTCTCTCAAGGTTGAAGTGTTAAAATGTTGTTTCATTTTGTTTCCTTGAGTATAGGATCCCGCACTATTAATAGGGGATCGATTGGGTTAGTAACAGGATTGCACAAGTCAAAAAGCTCCTTTCTATCCATTCTGTCTCTGGGAGTGCCGGATGTCCGGGCCGTGCAACGGATGTCCGGGCCGCTGTCCTCCCCCGGATGTCCGGCTCCTGCACCGGATTTCTGGCCCCCATGTCTAGAAGGTTTTTTTGTTTTACGCCGGATGTCCGGATGTGCGCCAGATATCCGGGCCGTCCTGTCTTGCCGGATGTCCGGGTCTCTTCCGGATGTCCGGGCCCCTACTGCTCGACGCCTGATATGGTTCTGTAAATGTTCGTGGACTCTCCGGATGTCCGGCTATTTGCCGGATGTCCGGGCTTCCCCTTTATGTCGGATGTCCGGGCTTGACCCCCGGATGTCCGGCTCCCCTGGTTCCCCTCTGTTCTGTTCTGTCTCCAAGTGGCTTGTCACGTTGGATGTCCGGCCGCTAGCCCGGATGTCCGGCCTGCCCGGTCACTTGCACTACAACGGCCATATTTTGAGCCCACACTATATATAGTGCCTCTCTTCCCACTAGAGAGGTTGACCATTCACTTTGAACAAATCCTAGAACACTTCTCACTCTCTCTCTCATTCCTCCACACCAAATCTTAGATCCCCAAGGGATTTGAGAGCTTTGGAAAGAAGTTGTCCGATCAAGTGATAGATCCATTTCCTCTCCTTCTTTGCACCCAAGGAGTTCGTGATTTGAGCAAGTTTTAAGCAAATCCCCATCGATCTTGTTACTCTTGGAGGTTGGAGACTCCTAGGTGGTAGGAGTCTTTCGGAGAGGAATCGACCTTTGTGATTACCCCCGAATAAGTTTGTGAGGGTTTGGAGACCACCCCAAGGTCTACCACTAGTGGTTGAGAAACACCTTTGTGGTGTTGTCTCAAAGGGAGAATAGGGTGAGCCTTCGTGGTGTAGGTGTGCCTTCGTGGTAACATCCGCCCCTCTAATGGTGACTAGCTTCCCTCCAAGGAAGTGAACATCGGCATACATCCTCGTCTCCCGGAGTTGCGGTTATTCCTAACTCTAACTCTATACTTGTGGTTACTTGTTGTGATTGCTTTACTTACTTCTTATTGTGCTTGCTCACTTATATGCTTGTGTCACTTGCCTAGTACTTTGTACTTACTAGCAATTGTTAGGCTCACCTTCATATTCCGCTCTATTGCCTAAAATTTCTTAGTAATAATTAAAATTTGTAATTGTACCTATTCACCCCCCTCTAGGTCCATCTCGATCCTTTCAATTGGTATCAGAGCCTCATGATCTATTCTTGTGGCTTAACCGCCCTAGAGCGAGATGAACCCGGATGGGACTCCCCTGGTTGTAGATCCTAAGGATAAAGGTGTGGCTTCCTCTGAAGTCAAGACCTTTATGTCGGAGGATCTAGAACGGGCCCTTGCTAAGCAAAAAGAGGAGCATGATGCTTCTCTTGAGGCCTTGGTCCAAATGAGATTAGCCACGTTGTCCACAGTGCTTGCACCACCCTCGGGTGGTGCTGCTTTGAGGCCAACTGTGCCTACTCCATCACTTGGTCAACAACCTCCTAGCAATGAACACGCCAGTGTTCCTTGGCTTTATGCAAGACCTCAGGTTGAGAAACCAAGGTATAACCCTCAAGGCAAACCTCCTTTACTAAGTGCCACTTCCGATTTTGCCTTCTGGAGAGTTGCTATGCAGGATCATCTTCGACATGGAAATGACGAGATGCTGGAAATCTTGGAGTGTGGCTATCATGTGGTAGATCCAAAGAACCCCACTCCAAGAGAAATATATGACAATAACCTCAATGACACTGCTATCATGTGTATAAGGAGAGGCATGGATGAAAAGCAAAGGAGACCGTTCATACACATCACAAGTGCCAAGGAACTATGGGAAAGTATCATACGATCCAAGACTGGCACCTCTACCCTCCAGAGTGCTCAATATGAAATTGCCAAGGGATAATTGCAAAACTTTTGTATGGAGAAAGGTGAAACCCCCAATCAACTCCATGAGCGCCTCATGACTCTCACTGCCGATATTGAGTCATGTGAGTGTGACAAGACACAAGATGGATTCAACATGACTAAGAGATTCCTTGTGGATAAATTGCTTCATGCTCTTGCCCCATATCACCATCAAATGGTGTGGGACATAAGACAACACCATACTTTCAAGGAAATGACTACAGATGACATCATATCCACCTTTCAACTATTTGAAGAGTCAAAGGCTAATGCCACAAAACATCTTGCCATGCATGGTTCCCCATCATCAAAGGTCAATCTTGCATTGAAGGCCAAACATGTATGTGAAGATGAGCAAAGTGAAGAAGAAGAAGATGATGATGATGATGAAGATGGTGATGAGATTGAATCTGACGAGGGCCCGTCATATGAAGACATGGCTCTTTTTGTCAAGAAGTTTAGCACGGGAAAATTCAAGGGAAGATTCCAAAAGAAGAAAGTAAGAAAATGCTACAACTGTGAGGAAACCAACCACTTCTCAAATGAGTGCCCTTATGAGAAGAGAGAAGATAGACCAAGGTTTCCCAAGACCTTTCCTAAGAAGAAGTTGCCAAATCCTTTAAACTCCAAGCTCAAGAAGAGAGATGGGAAAGCAATGGTTGCTCAAGAAGAATCCGATCCGGATGATGTTAGTGGTGTTGCCGGAGTTGCTCAAGATTCGCAAAACACATTGAGGCTAGTCAATAAGAGTGGTGAAGTTTTCACCTACAACTACATGAAGGATTACAAGGGCAACGCTCACAAGTGCCTCATGGCGAAGGCCGTGGTAGAAGATGGAGAGGATCGAAACTCTCCTGACAAGGTCAAGGTAACCCCACGATCAAAGCCTCCTCTTCTCACTCCTCCTAATTCTAGTGATGAGTATCTTGATGCGGAGGATAGTTATGAGGATGATGATCTAAATGATCCTATGCTTGCTAAACTTAATAAATTCATGTGCTCCCTCAAAGGAAAGAAGCTCACTATGTTTCGTATGCTTATGGAGATGGTGAGTAAGCACACCACCACCATTAAGGAACTCGAAACCCTCGTCACCGAGGAAAAGGAAAAATGTGAAATCCTTGAGCGGAAAGTCCAATATGAGGAAACACGAAATGATGAACTATGCTTAAAAATTGGCACAAATATTGATGTTCATACTAAAGATCTTGCCTCCTTGAAAAAGGCTATTGGCTCTTGTGAAGAGTTGATGAATGATAAAAGTAAGCTTGTGAAGTCTCATGCTTCTCTCTCTAAGGATTGTGAGCTTCTATACATGTCCCTCAAGACTAAGGAAGAAGAGCTCACCCTTCTTACAAAGAGTTTTGAGACGCTCAAACTTACTTATCTTGAAACTCTAGCTAAGGCCTATTCATCTCCTATTATAAATGTTGATGCTTGTTCTACTAACTCTAGAAGTGATCTAGCATCTATTCTTGAGGAAAATCGGTTTCTCAAGGCTCAAATTGAGAAAGGGCTCATGACATGTGCTCAAGGGCAAAAGAACCTTAATGAGGTGTTGAGCCAACACAATGAAGTGTTCACCAAAGAGGGACTCGGGTTTGACCCAAGCACAAGCAAGAAGAAGACATTCTCTCAAAAGTGCACCACTCCTTTGAAAGAAACTTTTGTACGAGAAGGACACAAGGAGAAAGGTAAGGTTGCTAGTGGGAAGGCCACAAGGGGCATGCCCACTCTCAACAAGCCAAAATAGTTCATGCCCCCATCCTATGTACTTCGTAAGACTAAGGATGGAGAAGTTTATGCAAAGTTTGTTGGTCCTCGAAATGCATTTCGGTTTTATGCTATTTGGGTCCCTAAGACCCTTGTGACTAACTTGAGAGGTCCCATTGCAATATGGGTGCCTCTAACCAAGTAATAATTGTGTGTAGGTTGCCTTCTCCGGTGGAGTAAAATGGGTGATTGATAGTGGATGTACCAATCATATGACTGCAGATAGCAAATTGCTCTACGATTTCATGGAAGCTATTCAACCATTTATGAGCATTATGTTTGGTGGAGGATCAAAAGGACAGGTACTTGGGTTGGGGAAGGTGGCTATCACAAATGACATGTCTCTTGCAAATGTCATGCTTGTCCAATCCCTTAAATATCATTTACTTTCTGTTCGCCAATTGGCATCTGTTGGTTATGATACACTATTTGGACTAACGGATGTGAAAGTCTTTAAGAGAGATACTCTCAAAGTGGCCTTTGTTGGAGAGTTGGATGGCAACCTTTACACGGTTGATTTCTCGAAAGAGAGCACATTCCATGCAACTTGTCTAATGGCCAAGGCCGACAAGGGGTGGCTATGGCATCGCCGGCTAGCCCATGTCGGCATGAGAAATCTTCAAGATCTCTTAAAGGGAAATCACATCCTTGGACTAACAAATGTCTCTTTTGAGAAAGATCGTGTGTGTAGTGCATGTATAGCCGGGAAGCAACATCAATCAAAGCACCCACCCAAGAATATTGTGTCTACTTCAAGGCCTTTGGAGCTCCTTCATGTGGATCTTTTTGGGCCTCCTTCATGGGATAGTCTTGGTGGGAAAAAGTATGGACTTGTCATTGTTGATGATTACTCAAGATATACATGGGTGTTTTTCCTCAAGTCCAAGGACGAGACGAAGATCACTTTCATTGACTTTGCCAAGCAAGCACAATGCAAGTTTGACAAAGAAATCTTGGCAATAAGAAGTGACAATGGATCTGAGTTCAAAAACTACACCTTGGAAGAATTCCTTAGTGATGAAGGGATTGAGCATCAATATTCAGCTCCATACACTCCTCAGCAGAATGGTGTAGCCGAAAGGAAGAACCGCACACTTGTGGAGATGGCAAGGTCAATGTTGGATGAATACAAGTCACCACATAGTTTTTGGGCCGAAGCTGTCAACACCGCATGCCATGCATCAAACCTGCTCTTCCTCCGCACTATATTGGAAAAGACTCCATATGAGCTTCTAACTGGAAACAAGCCAAATGTCAAGTACTTTCGTGTATTTGGGTGCAAATGTTTCATCCTCAACAAAAGAGAACGGTTAGGAAAATTTCAATCCAAAATGATTGAGGGTATATTTGTTGGCTATGGATCAAACTCTCACGCCTATAGAGTCTACAACAAATCCAATGGATGTGTTGTAGAAACTTGTGACATGGTGTTTGATGAATTTAATGGCTCCCATGGGGAGCAAGTTGATCTAAGTGATGTAGGTGAACAAGATTCTTCTCAAGACATTTTGACCATGGGTGTTGGTGCACTTCTTCCTATGGAACAAGAACCTCATGATGATGAAGAAGAAGATGGAAGTCTCACACATCATCGAACTACTTCAACATCCATACCACCACAAGCTCCTATTATTCAACCGATACCCTTAGTCCAAGTTGAAGAAGATGATCAAGTTCCTCCTCATGACAATCTTCAAGAACAAGAACAAGAAAATCCAATCATTGATGATGAACCTCAACAAATGCAATATGAACAAGAAGATCTTCCTCCACACATTAATGATCCATATGTTGAGGATGTGGATGATGGACATGAAGTTGAACCTCGTGAAACCCTTACCTCTATCATGCCACGAGTGTCCGGTCGTGTTGATGTTGACAAAATACTCACCGGCATATCGGAAGGTAGGGTCACTCGTAAACATTTGACCAACTTTTGTGCTAACTTCTCTTTTGTGTCTAGTTTTGAGCCCATCAAGGTACAAGATGCATTGATGGACAATGATTGGCTAGTTGCTATGCAAGAAGAGTTGAACAGTTTTGAACGCAACCAAGTGTGGTCATTAGTCAAGAGGCCGCCTACCAAGCACAACGTCATTGGAACAAAATGGATTTTCAAGAACAAACAAGATGAGAATGGTGTGATCATCCGAAACAAGGCAAGGTTAGTGGAACAAGGTTACTCACAAGTTGAAGGTTTGGACTTTGGTGAGACCTTTGCCCCTGTTGCCCGTCTTGAATCCATTCGCATCCTACTTGCTTATGCTGCTTTCAATGGTTTCACATTACATCAAATGGATGTGAAGAGTGCTTTCCTTAACGGTCCTCTACAAGAAGAAGTATATGTATCACAACCACCTGGGTTCGTTGATCCCGATCACAAAGACTATGTGTATAAACTTCATAAGGCTTTGTATGGCTTCAAACAAGCACCTCGTGCTTGGTATGATCATCTTAAGAAGTTTTTACTCGATGATGGTTTTGTGAGAGGGGTGATCGATCCCACTCTTTTTACTAAGAGGGATAAGGGTGATTTGATCTTATGCCAAATCTATGTAGATGATATCATTTTTGGTTCTCCTAACATTCATTTGTGCAAGAAGTCTGCGGACTCAATGACCAAGAATTTTGAAATGTCACTCAATGCGGATTTGAAGTTCTTCCTCGGATTTCAAATTCAACAATTTCAAGAAGGAATTTTCTTGTCTCAAGCAAAATACCTCAAGGATATCTTAGAGAAGTTTGGTATGTCTGATGCTAGTCCATGTAAGACACCAATGCCAACCAAAATAACTCCCACTGAAGACACAAACGGTATTCCCTTCGACCCATCTAAATACCGCTCTATGATTGGTTCATTGCTTTATCTTTGCGCATCTAGACCAGACATCATGTTCAGTGTATGCATGTGTGCTAGATTTCAAGCTTTCCCTAAGGAAAGTCATCATAAGGCGGTTAAGCATATTCTTAGATACCTTGTTAACACCCCAAAGTTGGGCCTTTGGTACCCCAAGGATGCTAAGTTTGATCTTATTGGGTACACGGATGCGGATTGGGCTGGAGACAAAGTGGATCGTAAGTCCACATCAGGTGCATGTCAGTTTCTTGGACGATCATTGGTGAGTTGGTCCTCGAAGAAACAAAATTGTATTGCTCTCTCCACCGCAGAAGCTGAATACATTGCTGCCGCCAGTTGTGCAACTCAGTTGTTATGGATGCGGCAGACTTTAAAGGATTACGGTATCACCTATAGAAATGTGCCGCTTCTGTGTGATAATGAAAGTGCCATCAATATTGCTGAAAACCCCAAAGATCATCTCCACACCAAACACATTGATATTAGGTATCATTTCTTGAGAGATCATGTTGAGAAGGGTGATATTCACATTGATCACATTGGGACAGATTTGCAACTGGCAGATATTTTCACCAAACCATTGGATGAAGCAAGGTTCTGTCGACTTAGGCGTGAACTTGGTATCTTGGAGCTTGACAACATTATGTGAAATCTAGTACTCATCCATGCATAAACTTAATGTCTTGTCTTGATGTAGGCATATATTTAGGGGGAGACACTCAATCCAATGAGTGCTCTCACCTTACATAATGTATAAATTGAACAAACACTCTCAAAGTTATCCTAGTTTTTAGGATACTTTAATATGATGGAGTCGTGACCATGTGCTCAAAGTTTATATCTTTGTGGTACTATGTTCCATATGCTCAAACATGTGACCTCAGTCACCGCATGTACAATGCTTATATGGACCCTTCTACTTAATCATGGTTGGATTATATATGCATCTTAGCATGGCCTTAGATGTCTCACGATGTCCTCCTTATTAGTCTCATATCAACTACTTGGCGGTGTCTATATATTTAAACTCGTCGGTCATCTGGACCCTATAAGAAAAAAAAGGAAAACAATTTTCTTTGCCCATCAAAACAATCATCAACTATCATCAGTGGCCGGACATCCGGGCCTCAGCCGGACATTCGTGCGCTGTGTTTCTGCTCTCTGTTTCCCACTCGCCGGATATCTGGGCCTTGCCCCGGATGTCCGGCCCGTCGCCCGCAAGTCGCGTATACCTGGGAGGGGGCGTGGAGTGGGGGCAGTTCCCCTCTTTCCCCTTCGTCACTCTCCTCATCTCCTCACAGCCGCCGCCGCCGGCCAAAGACTCCGGTGCTGCCCCGGCCATCTCCTCCGACCTCGGGCAACGATCTCCTGCCAACGGACTCTTCTCCCGATCTATGATTCTATCCAATCCATTCCTTGGATTATGGCTTGAGTCTCTCGGGAGGGGCCCGTGTTCGTGGGATTCGCCTCCGGAGTTCTTCATGGCTCGTACCAAGAACTGCGGTCCCAAGCGTCCCGAGGTGTATTCTTGGGTTGATCGCCGGCAAGGCTCCACTGACTCCGATGAGCATGCGCGGCCCAAGAAAAAGAAGGCCATCGCCAAGAAGAAGAAGCGTGCACCATCCACTAGTCCGTCGGCCTCGGATCCGGATGATGCGGACTATGTTGGAGAGGAAGAGGATGACAGTGCACCACGACAGTCTGTTGGACAGTCCAAGCCCGGTACCAGGAGGGCGCCGATGCCTCAAGTTCGTGGTTCTGCAATACCCATTACCCCTGGTCGTCGCATCTCCATGGAGCTTCCTGATAGTGGAGGTCGCCCCACTCACGACTTCACAACTGTGGGGGCAGGGCAATATCTTCAGTTCCGTCGGGATGTCAATCAATATGAGATGGTGGCTGATGCCGAAGATCCTCGGTTCCGGACTCGTATGCAGTAGGATCTCTATTCCAGCTTTGTCCATGGGTGTGGCCTTGCTCCTCACTCATACTTGGATCTAAACTTCCTGCGTGATAATCCTGCCATGTTCCCTAACGATCCAGTCAAGATCATTGATGACATGACTCTTGGTCCCGCAATGACCTTCAGGTGTAATTGGAGTGATGCTTCCATTCTCCAGTTCTATGCCACCTGTTTCTTTGGTCCGGACAACACTCTCACTTGGATGACCGATGACACTACACTGAGCATCACCTATGACAGGTTTGTTCAGATTTTGGGTCTCTCAGGTGTTGGCTACTGCATCCACAGTATGGATCCGGAGGGCAAGCCCAAAGGAATTGATGCTTGCATGCCTCTTGTAAAACCTCCCTCTCATCTCACTGATGAAGAAAAAGCATATCCAGTCAATGAGGTATCCATCTTCCGTGCTCCCTTCTTTATACTCTTTCAGTGTGTGCTTCGCACTCTATATCCTAAGAAGGGAGATCGCTCGAGGGCTCGCAACTATTGTATTGACTTGATGGTTCATATGCATGAGAAACCCACTGTGCCTCTGGAAACTGCCAACTTCACTTGGCATGAGATCCGTCTGTGCAGTTTTATTCAGACGCGGCAGTTCCCTCATGCCCCATATATTCAAGCTCTGATTGATCACACTGCTCCATTTAAGGTGGTTAAGTCAACTGTGCACTCCATTTGGAAACCTCCTCCTCACATGCGTGTGACGCCTCAGGCTTCTACTCAGCCAAAGAGGTCTGCAGGCGGGAGAACAACTGCTCCTACTCAGCCCACTGGTTCTTCTGTCCCATCTTCCTCGACTGCTCCCCGTGGCCGGTTTGCATCATTCTTGGGTAAGGCTCAGTCTGCTATCATGAAGGCAATCACTTTTAACTGTCAGCCGAATCATGATGTTCAGAAGCGCCTTGTCATCTCCAAGAATATACTCAAATAGCGCCTCCGTGACCGTGGGAGTCCCGTTAGTGATGATGATTCTCTTCCCGCAGCTCCATCCTCGTCCACTTTCGGTTTTCCATCTCGTGCTGACTACCCCGAGTTTCTTGATGATGATGATGACATCCGTCCAGAGTGATTTGAGGCTGCCTAGTTCTTCACCCCTTTTTACTTGTTGCTGTCAAAGGGGGAGAAGTAGTATCGTAGTAATATGGTCATGCTATGATATGTTATTACAACCTATCCTATGGTACTTGTTCGCTTGAGACTATGTTATGATTATGTTTATGATGCTACCTATGGTACCTTTCGCCTGAGACTATGTTATGATTATGGCATGGCCATAAAATGTTCTCAGTCTACTTGAAGTGTTATGATGATTTCATACATGCTCTTTTCTTACTTCGTTAATTCCTTAAGTCACGTATGAAATCATGCAAACTTTTGTGTTGGCCATCCTAATATATTCATCGCATGCACTCAATGAGGGGGAGCTAAGAGCAAAGTGTAACTAAACATATTCTGTATCTGTTTTGCTCCCAAGATTATCATTGCTATGACTATTTATTACATCTATGATACTACATGTATGATTGTCATCAACAAACAAAAAGGGGGAGACTGAAAGTGCAATCATGCCCTTATATTGTGTTTTTGTTGGTTGATGACAATCTACATGTAGGGGACTAACAATGGCTGCCAAGTGAATCTCAGGTGTTGGTCCCTGGTTCGTCAAAATTGTGTGTGGATCAAGAGCATACGAAGTGGTTTCTCTCAAGGTTGAATTGTTAAAATGTTGTTTCATTTTGTTTCCTTGAGTATAGGATCCCGCACTATTAAGAGGGGATCGATTGGGTTAGTAACAGGCTTGCTCAAGTCAAAAAGCTCCTTTCTATTTTTCTCTGATCCATTCTGTCTCTGGGAGTGCCAGATGTCCGGGCCGTGCACCGGATGTCCGGGCCGCTGTCCTCCCCCGGATGTCCGGCTCCTGCCCCGGATTTCTGGCCCCCATGTCCAGAAGGTTTTTCTGTTTTACGCCGGATGTCCGGATGTGCGCCGGATATCCGGGCCGTCCTGTCTTGCCGGATGTCCCGGCCTCCTTCTGGATGTCCGGGCCCCTACTGCTCGACGCCTGATATGGTTCTCTAAATATTCGTGGACTCTACGGATGTCCGGCTATTTGTCGGATGTCCGGGCTTCCCCTTTATGCCAGATGTCCGGGCTGGACCCCCAGATGTCCGGCTCCCCTGGTTCCCCTCTGTTCTGTTCTGTCTCCAAGTGGCTTGTCACGTCGAATGTCCGGCCTCTAGCCCGGATGTCCGGCCTGCCCGGTCACTTGCACTACAACGGCCATATTTTGAGCTCACGCTATATATAGTGCCTCTCTTCCCACTAGAGAGGTTGACCATTCACTTTGAACAAACCCTAGAACACTTCTCACTCTCTCTCTCTCATTCCTCCACACCAAATCTTAGATCCCCAAGGGATTTGAGAGCTTTGGAAAGAAGTTGTCCGATCAAGTGATAGATCCATTTCCTCTCCTTCTTTGCACCCAAGGAGTTCGTGATTTGAGCAAGTCTTAAGCAAATCCCCATCGATCTTGTTACTCTTGGAGGTTGGAGACTCCTAGGCGGTAGGAGTCTTTCGGAGAGGAATCGACCTTTGTGATTACCCCCGAATAAGTTTGTGAGGGTTTGGAGACCACCCCAAGGTCTACCACTAGTGGTTGAGAAACGCCTTTGTGGTGTTGTCTCAAAGGGAGAATAGGGTGAGCCTTCGTGGCGTAGGTGTGCCTTCGTTGTAACATCCGCCCCTCTAACGGTGACTAGCTTCCCTCCAAGGAAGTGAACATCGGCATACATCCTCGTCTCCCGGAGTTGCGGTTATTCCTAACTCTAACTCTATACTTGTGGTTACTTGTTGTGATTGCTTTACTTACTTCTTATTGTGCTTGCTCACTTATATGCTTGTGTCACTTGCCTAGTACTTTGTACTTACTAGCAATTGTTAGGCTCACCTTCATATTCCGCTCTATTGCCTAAAATTGCTTAGTAATAATTAAAATTTGTAATTGTACCTATTCACCCCCCCCCCTCTAGGTCCATCTTGATCCTTTCAGGGGTATTTATAGCCATGGAGAAAAACTGCCCGTCCGAAGAATTTGGACGAACATGCCCCTGACCCTTGCCATCCTAGCGACATGTGTCACCCACGTACAGAGAGGTGGAGATCGTGGTAGATCGTGGGTGAGAAGTTTAATCCGTCGTGGGATGCGGAATGGTTTGAGCGGCAAAAGCCGAAAATTCTGATATGAAAATTTTAACGTTTTGTTCGCAAATTCTTCAGCTGTCAAGGACACAGTGAAGATTTTGAATAGGTTTCAAACAGAACACACATGAAGAGTTTGTGAACAGACTAGGTTGAGTTTAGCATAGAGGGGGAACGGGTCCGATCACATTCACTTAGACAAAAATCAACTTGAAGAATTAGCAATAAGTGAATGCTATTGAGGACATGAAAAACTCATATATATATATATATATATATATATATATATATATATATATATATATATATATATATATATATATATATATGGGCAACAAAGAACACCAGTCAAAAAAGTTGAAGAAATTGCGAAGTTGAAGAATTTGACCACTTGAGGAATTTTTCAAATTTTAAGAATTAGAAAAATTAAAAAAAACTCAATTTTGAAGATTTTAAACTTTGGTTGGTCGCGTGACCCACCATATAAGAATGATGATTTCAGACGCCGCGTACAATTATCGTAGGGCTCTGAGAATCAAATTCTTCATTAATTTCCTCACATTTAGAGGGTTAGTCTTCATTGATTGAAGAAAAATGTTACTTCGTGTGTTGCACATCTAAGTCATCAATTTTGCATAAGTGTTAGGATGTGTGTCCTTTCAAAGAACATTCGAAGAATGTAAGATATTTAGCTCACACCGCAACTTGCTAAATCTCTTCTCATCCAAGGGCTTTGTGAAGATATCCGCTAGCTGTTCTCCAGTATTCACATGTTCGATGGAGATGTCGCCCTTCAACACATGATCATGAAGAAAATGATGATGAATCTGGATGTGCTTAGTCTTCGAGTGCTGAACTAGGTTATGAGCAATCTTGATGGCACTCTTCTTGTCGCGGTAGAGAGGCACATTCTTCATGTTGATGTTGTAGTCCTTGAGGGTTTGCTTCATCCATAGCAATTGAGCGCAGCAAGAGCTAGCAACAATGTACTCAACTTCAGCAATAGAGAGTGATACGCAGTTCTGCTTCTTCGAGGACCAACATACTATGTATAGTCCAAGGAAATGGTATGTGCCAAATGTTGACTTGTGATCCACTCAATCACCAGCATAGTTGGAGTCAGAATATCCAATGAAATCAAAAGCCGGGCCCTTGGGATACCATAATCAAACTGTTGGAGTGTGAGCTAGATTTCGAAGAATATGTTTCACAGCCTTATGGTGTGATTCCTTAGGTGTAGCATGAAAACGGGCACACATGCAAACACTAAGAATAATATCTGGTCTAGATGCACATAAATACAATAAAGAGCCAATCATGGAGCGGTATACCTTTTGATCAAAGTCTTTACCATTTTCATCAGTGCATAGATGGCCATTTGTGGTCATAGGAATTTTGACGCCTTTGCAATCTTGCATGCTAAGGGAGTCCTGGATTAGGGGGTATCAGGACAGCCGGACTATGTACATCGTCCGGACTATTGGAGCGTGAAGATACAAGACTCAAGACTCCGTCCCGTGTCCGGATGGGACTCTCCTTTGCGTGTAAGGCAAGCTTGGCGATCCGGATATTGTATTTCCTTCCTTGTAACCGACTCTGTGTAAACCCGAGCCCTCTCCGGTGTCTATATAAACCGGAGAAGTTGGTCCTTAGAAGGCCGATCACAATTATAATCATAATCATCATAGGCTAGCTTCTAGGGTTTAGCCTCTACGATCTCGTGGTAGATCTACTCTTGTACTACTCATATCGTCAATATTAATCAAGCAGGAAGTTGGGTTTTACCTCCATCGAGAGGGCCCGAACCTGGGTAAACATTGTGTCCCTTGCTTCCTGTTACCATCAGCCTAAGACGCACAGATCGGGAGCCCCTACCCGAGATCCGCCAGTTTTGACACCGACATTGGTGCTTTCATTGAGAGTTCCCCTGTGTCATCGCTGCAAGGCTCGATGGCTCCTTCAATCATCATCAACAACACGGTCCAGGGTGAAACTTTTTCCCCCGGACAGATCTTCGTGTTCGGCGGCTTTGCACTGCGGCCTAATTCGCTTGGCCATCTGGAGCAGATCGACAGCTACGCCCCTAGCCACCAGATCATGTTGGGAAACCTGAACTACATGGCGGACATTCGCGGAGACTTGATCTTCGACGGATTCGGGCATGTGCCTGGAGCACCAGACAGTCGTGATGAGCACGGCTTAGACCTGCTGCCGGACAATGCTCGGGATATCACCCCTGCAGTGGCCCCGGACCTAAATCTGGAGCAGGCTGTGTTGCCTAAGGACGGAAGGATGGACCCTGCCCCGCAGGCCGCACACTCATCAACGGTGGAGCCGAACACAGGTCTCACCTCTGTGGAGGCCTGTAACTCCGGACCCCCGGAATCGTATCCGGTTGTTGGTTCCAGTCCGCGCACTCTCGAGCCAGCCGGGCCAGGTTGGGCCCCAGTAATGGAGTTTACCGCTGCGGATATCTTCCAGCACTCGCCCTTTGGCGACATGCTGAACTCATTAAAGTCTCTCTCTTTGTCAGGAGGCTCTTGGCCGAACTATGTCCGGCTCGAGTGGGAAGCAGGCGACGAAGGAATTCGCTGCCCACCCACCACCCACTTCATTGCCAGGGTTGATGATCTAACCGACGTGCTTGACTTTGACTCCGAAGACATCAACGGTATGGACGACGATGCAGGAGAAGTACAGGAACCACCGCTAACAGGGCGGTGGACAGCCACCTCCTCATTTGATATATATGGTGGACACTCCGAAGGAAACTAATGGTGATGAGGAAACTGAGGATAACCCGTCAGGGAGAAAAACAAAACATGGGCATCGTCGGCGCCGCTCCAAGCCCCACCACAGCAATACCGGCCCAGGAGACGAAAACAATCCGGATGGTGCCGAAGAGGAATACAACCCTGATCATCCCGCCTTCGAGCAGGCTGAGCAGGAGGATGAGCAGGTCAGCCCAGACGAACAGGCGACAGACGGATATCCGGAGGAGGACAACTACATGCCCCCCTCCGAAGACGAGATTAGCCTCGGCAACGACGAGTTCGGAGTGACTGAGGATCCCGCGGAGCAGGAACGCTTCAAGCGTCGGCTTATGGCCACTGCGAGGAGCCTGAAAAGGAAGTAGCAGCAACTCCAAGCTGATCAAGACCTATTTACAGACAGATGGACTGAGGTCCTGGCAGCCGAGGAATATGGACTCAAGCGCCACACGGCTGACCGGCCACCCCGCGAATGGGATAAAATGACATTTCAGCCCGAATACCAGCGCGCACCCCCACGCCAATACACTACGGCCCGGGGCAACAAGAAAGACCTGCAAGATATACATGAAAACAAAGCAGGACAGCCAAGATTGATCTACGGATCGCGGGGGCGTGCCCCAGCACGCGACGATGACCGTCGCGACGGATACACCATAAACAAGTCCGGCCGGGCTGAACAGAGCCACCCAGACCAATTCTAACTGCGTAGCCACATAGCCCGGCACAGAGGCGCCGCACACCCCCTCTGCTTCACCGATGAAGTGATGGATCACGAATTCCCAGAAGGGTTCAAACCCGTAAACATCGAATCATACGATGGCACAACAGACCCCGCAGTATGGATTGAAGATTTCCTTCTCCATATTCACATGGCCCGCAGAGACGACTACACGCCATCAAGTATCTTCCCCTTAAGCTCAAAGGACTTGCCCGACACTGGCTAAATAGCCTACCCACAAACTCCATTGGCATTTGGGAAAACCTGGAAGACGCGTTCCTCGACAACTTCCAGGGCACATACGTGCGACCACCGGACGCTGATGATTTGAGCCACATTACTCAACAGCCCAGAGAGTCAGCCAGGAAATTCTGGACTCGGTTCCTGACTAAAAAGAACCAAATAGTCGACTGTCCGGACGCCGAAGCCCTGGCAGCTTTTAAGCATAATATCCGTGACGAGTGGCTCGCCCGACACCTCGGCCAGGAAAAACCCAAGTCCATGGCAGCTCTCGCGACACTAATGACCCGCTTTTGCACGGGCGAGGACAGTTGGTTGGCTCGTAGCAGGACCATGCCACATTCTGGCATTTCGGACATCCATGACAATAACGGCAAGCCAAGGCGCAACAAACACAAGCGGCAGAACAACGGCGACAACACCGAAGACACGGCAGTCAACGCCGGATTCAGCGGATCCAAATCCGGTCAGCAAAAGAAGTCGCTCAAAAGAAACAATCAGGGACCGTCCAGTCTGGACCGCATACTGGAGCGCTTGTGCCAAATTCATGGCACCCCAGACAAGCCAGCCAACCACACGAACAGAGACTGCTGGGTGTTCAAACAGGCTGGCAGAATAAACACCGAAAACAAGGACAAGGGGTTGCATAACGACGATGACGAAGAGCCCCGGCATCCAAACACGGGGGGACAGAAGAAATTCCCCCCCCAGGTGAAAACGGTCAACATGATCTACGCCACTCACATTCCCAAGCGGGAATAGAAGCGAGCACTACGGGACGTCTATGTGATGGAGCCAGTTGCCCCCAAATTCAACCCATGGTCAGCTTGCCCGATCACCTTTGATCGTAGGGATCACCCCACTAGCATCCGTCACGGCAGCTCAACCGCATTGGTCCTAGACCCAATCATCGATGGATTCCACCTCACGTGAGTCCTTATGGATGGCGGCGGCAGCCTGAACCTGCTTTATCAAGACACAGTGCGCAAAATGGCATCGACCCTTCAAGGATGAAGCCCACCAAAACCACCTTTAAAGGTGTAATTCCTGGAGTAGAGGCCCGTTGTACGGGCTCTATAACATTGGAAGTGGTCTTCGGATCCCCTGATAACTTCTGAAGTGAAGAGTTAATCTTTGATATCGTCCCCTTCTGCAGTGGTTACCACGCACTGCTGGGACGAACCGCGTTTGCTAGATTCAATGCAGTACCACATTACGCATACCTCAAGCTCAAGATGCCAGGACCGTGCGGGGTCATAACAGTCAACGGAAACATGGACCGCTCTCTCCGAACAGAAGAGCATACTGCAGCCCTCGGAAAGTACAATGCGGCCTCCTCCGACAAACCAATCCGGCGACAACAACTTCGAGCACCGTCAAGAGAGTCCGGAGCACCCCGCAATAGGATCATCAGGCACGCCAAGAGCGCGACTAGCAGCCCGGCCTCCACTCAAGCCCCATCAAAGCAGCATTCGTGCCACGCGTACACAATTACGCACTCAAAATACCATGGCCGTAGGCGGAGGCGCAGCAGTCACTCAGTCAAACAGTGCGGTATAACCGCCACATACCTTCATAAACGTCCCTTTTTTCAGGACATTGCTCTAGAAGCAGCCTCCTCAGAAGAGCCGGATTGTCGGACTTACATAGGAGAGAAAACCAAGGAGGAAACAGGCTTTGCGCACAAAAGGAAATACCCAGGTGGAATGTGTTCACGATCGTTATACCTGTTTTACATACCTACATGCAGCCTGCCCTTGGATAGGACATGTCAAATAGTCCTATTTACTTCCGCTTAAACGCACCCATTATAAACATACGCTTAAACGTATTATCATCAATGGGAGATCATACATAGCGTCAGCTTATTATTATCATTTGAGCATTTTTTTCTTACAAATGTTTATTTAATATTGCTTCCGTACACCTTGGTACGATCAATTTTGCCAGGGGCTTCTTATGGCACCTCATAGTACGGCAAAACAAGTCCGAACACTTTCAACAGTGCGGCACCCAGAACTTATAGCACTATATGCATCAGCTCTGAATCACGTCTTGGGTCAATAGTTGGGTTTGCCCGGTTCCCTTGTTTTGGTACCTTACGTTCCGTTATATCGGCTAAGGTAGCACAGGGAGAACTACTGCGTTGTGTCCCAGTTCTTCCGGACGAGCACCTCAGTAGACAAAGCCGAAAACTGACCGACATGAAGTGGTGAGAACTGGTCGCTGTTCGAGAGGTCTTAAAATCCTTAAAGATTTTTCCGCTTTAGGCGATGAATCGGTCTCGTCCGATTTAGGCGTATATAGCGCCCCAATTCGGCCCTCCGAATTCTAGGGGCTTCTCCAAAATTTAAAATTGTAGACTTCTATGGCTAAGTGAAAGTTATAAAGCCGCATAGTCCGATTGCCTTGTTCGCTGCACCGGATACCTCCTTAAGGGACCAAAAATTTGGATAAAGAGTATCCGGGTTTTTTCCAGGAACACCCCGGTACTAGTTACGTGGGGGAGGAAGCCAACGACTGGCCTACTTTCAGAATTCTACAAACAGCCGCACAGAAGGTAATATTTTAAATCAAATAGTGCTACATAGCACAAGTAACTTCGTCTTAATATTACAACAAAGACAGGGGTACATTTACTCAAGGATCGTGTCCTTGGTACATTCATCGGCCACGAGACGAGCGCCCTTCATAACGGCATCGTAATACTTCTCGGGATAACGATGTGCCTTGCCCTTCGGCGGCCCGTCCTTCACCAGCTTCTCCGCATCCAGCTTGCCCCAATGCACCTTCGCACGGGCAAAGGCCCGGCGGGCACTCTCAATGCAAACGGATCGCTTGATAACTTCAAGCCGTGGACAGGCATTCACCATCCGCTTGATCAGGCCAAAGTAGCTAGTGGGAAGGGGCTCACCAGGCCACAGCCGGACTATGAAATCTCTCATAGCCACTTCAGCCGTTGAACTCCCCTCCTTGGCACGGTAGAACTCCACGGCATCTGATACGCTGCGTGGTAGATCTGCGAATGCCCCTGGCGAGCTCCGAATTCGGGTAAGTAAAAGAAACGTCTCCTCCACATGTTTGCTTTGCATAAAGAATGTCTTACCCACCGCTATCTTCCTGGCCGCCTGGATTTCCTGCTGTGCCTTGTCGGCTTCGGCCTTGGCATCTTTCATACTCGCAAAGGCCTTCGCAAGTTCGGCCTCTTTCATCTTAAGATCATGCTCCACGGACTCGAACTTCTTGCCGAGCTCCTGGAGCTCTTACTGTACCTCGCTCACTCTAGCATCTTGCTTTTCGCACTCCTTGCATTCCAAGGCCGCCTTGTCTTCGGCCTCGACAGTGCTTTCTTCAGAGACGCCACTTCGTTGGTGGCCCCTGTTACACAGTCACGATGCTTCGTCGTTAGAATAACCAATTTTATCTATCCTTCCTTATATGAGAGCGGGGAATCACTCACCTTTGTTCTCTTCGAGCTGCCTCTTCATGAGGTCGAGCTCTCCCTGCACCTGCTCTAGGTCCCGCTTTGGTCCGGCGACCTCGGCCATGCGGACAGCAGCGGCAAGCAGCACCGCTTGCTTATTCAAATGAACACCTATTATTAGACTCCTGTGGATTATAATTGACCCTCTGTTTGGCTTTTCTTTCTGAACACCAAATAGAGTATCAGGGGCTACTACCTATCGGGTGGTAATTTTACACATTTTTATTACTTACCTCAAAGCCTGTCAGGAGGCTGGTGCAAGCTTCGGTTACTCCGCTCTTGGCGGACAAAACCTTCTAAATCACCGCACTCATAAGAGTACGGTGCTCTTCATCCATGGAAGCGCCACGAAGCGCTTCCAGCAGATAATCCGACGCCTCGGGCGTAACAGAAGTCCTCGGCATGGACGACTTGCCCTCCCTAACGAGGGGCTGACCGCCTGAATCCGGAACTGTTCCAGGATCCGGAACAGTGTTCGGCTGAGAGCCTGGCCTACGGCGGCTCTCATCGACACGATCCGCGGGGATTTTGAACCCCGCGTGTCCGACATCTGGCATTCCACCTTGGGGCATCTCCAGAGTCACCGCCCCCCGCTCTGGGAGCCTTTGGGACAACACCTCCATGTCATCCGCGGGCTGAGGAGTAGTGGCCGTCGGGAGCGAGTTCATCTCTGAATCACTCAGGGACCCATCCGAAGATGATACCTTGGGATGAACCCTGGCTGGACTACATATATGTTTGGCGTTATAAAAAGACTATGAAGTAAAGTGACGGTAGAGTGCGGATACTTATGATCGCGCTAGGGGCTTCCCCCTGGGCAGCCACCCCTCATTGCTATGGGCGGCCGTGGTGGAGTAGTCCGGAAGGGACACCTTTACCTTCTTGGACGTCCCAGCCTCCTCCTCCGGGGCGGCTTTCCTCTTTTTCTCCTCCCCAGTGCGGGGAGGTAGAGTTTCTTCTTGCTTCCCCCGCCTCCGCAGGAGGAATCTGCCTCGTTGTCGTCGGACGACGTGGGTATGACGGCCTTGCACTGGGGGACTTTCCCGGCCCCCTGATCTGCCTTTTCAGGCCCCCCATCCTCTCCGGATGGGGCGACGCCTTCTTCTTCTTCCTCCCCTTTGGGGGAGGAGTGTGCCCCGTCGTCTTCGGACGAGGCTTCCGGTACAACCTTACGTCGGAGACCCTTCCTGGTCCCCGGGGCCTTCTTTTCGGCCTTCTTCTCCGGTGCCTTGTAGGGCGCCAGGACTAGCATCTCCGTCAGAAGAGCATCAGCTGGGCCTTCTGGCAGCGGAGCCGGACAGTCAATCCGCTCCGCTGTCTCCACATAATCCTAATTAAAAATGCACAATTAGTTAAGACTCCCCCACGAATATACTGGGAAGAGCTGAATCCCGTAGTAGTCATAAAACTCAACGGACTAGGAGGCCGCGCGGCGTGAAGTCCACGGTTCTCGTATGTGGGAGGAGGTACTTCGGAGGCCTTGAACAACGCCTTCCATGCATCTTTATGCGTCATGCCGTAGAGCCTCCGAAGCGTCTGGTATTCGGCCGGGACGAACTCCCACAGGTTAAATGCCCGCCTTTGGCACGGAAGAATCCGGCGAACGAGCATGACCTGGATCATGTTGACAAGCTTGATGTTCTTGTCCTTCATGCTCTTGATGCAGTTTTGGAGCTCGGTCAGCTCTGTAGGTTTGCCCCAGGCCAGGCCCTTCTTTTCCCAGGAGGTGAGCCGCATGGGGGTTCCGGATCGGAACTCGGGGGCAGCTGCCCAATTGGCACTGCGCGGCTCGGTGATGTAGAACCACCCCAATTGCAACCTTTTCACGGTCTCCGCAAAGGAGCCGTCAAGCCAGGTGACGTTAGGCATCTTGCCTACCATGGCCCCTCCGCACTCCGCTTGCTGGCCGCTCACGATCTTCGGCTTCACGCAGAAGATTTGCAGCCACAGGCCGAAGTGAGGCCTGATGCGGAGGAAGGCCTCGCATACGACAATGAACGCCGAGATGTTGAGGACGAAGTTTGGGGCTAGATCATGGAAATCTAGACCATAGTAGAACATGAGCCCGCGGACGAAGGGATGAAGTGGAAACCCCAGTCCATGGAAGAAGTGGGCGAGAAACACGACCCTCTCGTGGGGTCCCGGGGTCGGAATGACCTGCCCGTCGTCTGGTGGCTAGTGCGCAATGTCTGCGGCCAAGTATCCGGCCGCCCGAAGATTCACGATATGCTTCTCCTTCACGATGGAAGCCACCCACTTGCCTCCTGCTCCGGACATATTTAGCTGTGCAGAGAAGACTTGGACTAGGGCGCTGGAGCTCGAGGAGGTAAGGATGAGCGAAGGAGGAGGAAGGCGTGGGTGAAAATGGGGAGCCCTTATCCCTTTATAAAGGCGGCGAAAGCGGTGTGCCTCCTCACTTGCCCATTGAGAATCGCTTACTTCCCAAGCACCATGATTGATGGCGTGGTGGGATTACACATACCCGTATTGATGAGAATCCCGTGATAAGGGGACACGATCTCTGCTTTGACAAGACATGTCAAGGAAACCGCCTCGCATTATGCATTGTGGGTGGCTGTGGGAAAATGGTTCGAATAATGACCCGACCGTAATTACATATCACATCGTCTAAAAAGTTGCCAGCTGAAATATCATTCTCTCTACGGTGGTATGTGAAGATCATCTTGCAGATCCGGACACGGCCTACGTGTTCGATAATTACTTTGGAGTATTCGGAGAAGGAACCCGCCTTGCAATGCCAAAGACAAGACTGCGCCGGACTCATCGTCATTGAAGCCTGGTTCAGGGGCTACAGAGCGAGTCCTAGATTAGGGGGTATCCGGACAGCCGGACTATATACATCATCCGGACTATTGGAGCGTGAAGATACAGGACTCAAGACTCCGTCCCGTGTCCGGATGGGACTCTCCTTTGCGTGGAAGGCAAGCTTGGCGATCCGGATATTGCATTTCCTTCCTTGTAACTGACTCCGTGTAAACGCTAGCCCTCTCCGGTGTCTATATAAACCGGAGAGGTTGGTCCTTAGAAGGCCGATCACAATTATAATCATAATTTTCATATGCTAGCTTCTAGGGTTTAGCCTCTACGATCTCGTGGTAGATCTACTCTTGTACTACTCATATCGTCAATATTAATCAAGCAGGAAGTAGGGTTTTACCTCCATCGAGAGGGCCCAAACCTGGGTAAACATTGTGTCCCTTGCTTCCTGTTACCATTAGCCTAAGACGCATAGATCGGGACCCCCTACCCGAGATCCGCCAGTTTTGACACCGACACATGCCAAATTTCCTCTGCACATCCTTGAGGTATTTCTCCTGAGATATGAAGATGTCGTTGTGTTGTTGAAGAATTTGAAGACCTAAGAAGAATTCCAATTCTCCCATCATAGACATTTGATATTCCTCACTCATCATATAGGCAAATTTGTCACTTTAACATTGGTTAGTATAGCCAAAGATGATATCATCAACATATATTTGGCACACGAATAATTCATCATCATAGGTTGTGGTGAAAAGAGTTGGGTCAAGTGAACCGGGTTTGAAGCCTTTCTTCATGAGGAATTCCTTCAATGTATCATACCACGCCCGAGGGGCCTGCTTGAGGCCAAAGAGGGCCTTATTGAGTCTGAAGACTTTGTCAGGATGCTTAGGATCTTCAAAACCTTGTGGTTGAGCAACAAATACTTCTTCCTAAAGCTTACCATTGAGGAATGCACTTATCACATCCATTTGATATAAGAAGATATTATGATGGTTAGCATAAGCAAGCAATATGTGAATAGCTTCAAGTCTAGCAACAGGTGCAAAAGTTTCATCGAAATCAATTCCTTCAACCTGTGTGTAGCCTTGAGCTACAAGATGAGCCTTATTCCTCACCACAAGGCTATTTTCATCTTTCTTGTTGCGCTAGATCCATTTGGTACCAATGATATTGTGCTTGCGTGGGTCTGGTCGCTTGACAAGTTCCCAGACATGGTTGAGCTCGAATTGATGTAATTCCTCTTGCATCGCTTGAATCCACTCAGGCTCCAGAAATGCCTGATCAACTTTGGTGGGTTATTGGGTTTCTTGTCGGTGAGGAGTTCATATGAGGTCTTTTTGAAGAATTTGTGAAGATATACCCACGCAGTATCAATAGCCCCAGGCCAGAAGTGATGAGGCGTCTTGTATTCATCAAGCATAGTGCGAGCCATCTCAACAAGAGTCATCTTCTTGCACTCCACAACGCCATTCTGTTGAGGAGTGTATGGGGCAGATAACTCGTGAGTAATACCAAGTTCATCAAGATAGTCATCAAGACCAGTATTCTTGAATTCGGTCCCATTGTCACTCTGCTTGATCTTCACACCGAAATTTGTTGAGGCCCTTGAGGAAAATCATTTAAAGACTTCATGTGCTTCAGTTTTGCAAGTGATGATATGCACCCAGGTGTAACAAGAATAGTCATCAATAATAACAAAGCCATATAGAGATGTTACATTTGTTAGTGTGGCATAATGAGTAGGGCCAAAGAGATCCATGTGAAGCAATTCAAAAGGACGAGTGGTCGTCATGATAGTCTGCAAGGGATGCTTGGATTTGGTCATCTTTCCAGCCTCACAAGCCCAACACAGATGGTCTTTGAGGAATTTGACACCCTCGATGCCAATGACATGCTTCTTCTTCGGGAGTGTGTAAGTTCCTCATGCCAGCATGACCTAGTCGTCGATGCCATAACCGGCCTTCTGAAGCTTTTGCAAGTAGACATGTGGCAGGCTATGGTCCTCAGGAGAAATCAACAATATACAAGTCTCCTCTCCTAAAGCCTTCAAAGACTTTGGAATTGTCAGATTCCATGAGCATAATGCAACGATATTTGCCAAAGACAACAACCATATCAAGATCACAAAGCATTGAGACAGACATGAGATTGAATCCTAAGGACTCGACAAGCATAACTTTGTCCATGTGTCGATCCTTAGAGATCGCAACCCTACCTAGACCTAATACCTTGCTTTTGCCTTTGTCAGCGTAGGTGATATGCTTCAGATGCGATGGAGATAAAGTAGTGTCCATCAATAAGTTCTTGTCACTGGTCATGTGATTTGTACATCCACTGTCGAGGACCCACTCAGTAGCTTTGGGTTGATCGTCGTGCAGATGAATTAGTGCATCTTACGAACTCATATACTTCATCAGTGAAGAATATGACATCAAATTCATTAGATTGAATTAAATCAAGCAGTACAACAGATATAGCACAATAAGGACGTGAGAAATAAATATTCATTTCTTCATGATTATCTTGCATCCTTTCAAGCATATTCAGGTCTCCAGCAAATTCTTTAGACGTTCAAGTTCGTCTAGAGACCTGACCCAGCATAAGAGATTAGTTCTTTTTCTTCACCACCCACATCTGAAGGGGTGGCAAAGAGTTCATCATTCTGCGAGCTCCATAAGAGAATGGTGGCATTAATGCCAGTGCACTTCGTTTCACAAAAGAGGGGTTAGAGTATACATATGAATAAGCATATAAATTCTACGAGGACTTATGAACATAATGATTTGAAGAATAATGCACATATTCATAGCTCTTAGATTTTCCCTGCGAAACAGAAGCATTAGCACGATAATAATCATATGAGGATTTGCATCCACGTGAGGAATTTGGTCCATATGAGGACTTGGATCCAGATGAAGAATTTGATCCACGTGAGGAATTTGGTCCATATGAGGACTTGGATCCATATGAAGACTTTGGTCCATATGAAGAATTTGATCTGGAGTTCCTATTCTTCACAAGTGGTGTCATGATGACATTAACCTGAAGACTTTCAAGGCACCTTGGGAACCCAGGTTTTCTTCATAGGGGGACCGTTCCTGCACTTAGTACCAACGTATCTAGCAAATACTTCACCCTTTTGATTTTTGAATAGTTTATAGTTGGAGTCAAATGACTCGTTAGATGAATATGAAGATTCACATGTAAAGCCAGATAAAGTGGATGGATCTATGGGAGGTCCTTTTGCAGCAACCCATGAGGTTTTGGGATACTTCTCAGGTTTCTAGTAGGTCCCATCAAGATTGAGTTTCCTCTCAAAGGCAACACCCTCTTTCCTAGGGTTTCTGTTAAGGATGTGCTTTTTAAGCACATCACAAAGAGCCTGATGCCCTTTGAGACTTTTGTACATGCCTGTCACATACAATTCCTTCAACCCTGCATTATCGTCAGTGATACTTGTGTATCCTCAAATGAGGAATTTGTGACCACAGAGACAGTTGAGGAATTTGCAGCAATAGAAGCATTTGAACTTGCGGGTGAAGAATTAGCAGATTCACGTTCAATGCATTTCAAATATGGTGGAATGAATTCATCCTGAGCGGAATTGATCTGTTGAACAAGCAATGCATCATTTTCCTTCTGAATATCTTCATAACTCACCCTTAGCTTCTCAATATCTTGCTTTCTTTGAAGAAATTCATAAGAAAGCTTCTCATGATCGGCTAAGAGAGAGTTATGATGACTGAGGGAGTCCTGGACTAAGGGGTCCTTGGGCCGGGCTATGTGATATGGGCCGGACTGATGGGCCATGAAGATACAAGATAGAAGAACCTTCCCCGTGTCCGGATGTGACTCTCCTTTGCGTGGATGGCAAGCTTGGCATTCGGATCATGTACTTTCCTTCTTCTGTAACCAACTTTGTACAACCTTAGATCCCTCCGGTGTCTATATAAACCGGAGGGTTTAGTCCGTAGGCCAAGATCACAATCATACAGGCTAGACATCTAGGGTTTAGCCATTACGATCTCGAGGTAGATCAACTCTTGTAACCCCTATACTCATCATACTCAATCAAGCGGGAAGTAGGGTATTACCTCCATTAAGAGGGCCCGAACCTGGGTAAACATCGTGTCCCCTTGTTATCTTCAATCCTTAGACACATAGTTCGGGACCCCCTACCCGAGATCTGCCGGTTTTGACACCGACATTGGTGCTTTCATTGAGAATTCCACTGTGTCGCCACTAGAAGGCTCGATGGCTCCATCAACCATCCACAACAATTCCGCCCTGAGGGAGATTTTTCCCATGGCCAAATCTTCATATTCGGCGGCTTCGCACTGCATGCCAATTCGATTGGCCATCTAGAGAAGATCACAGCTACGCCTCTGGTCATCAGATCAGTTTTAGAAACCTAAATTACGTTGCTGACATCCGAGGAGACTTGATCTTCCAAGGGTTCACGACCTCAACTACAGCTCCGACCTTGAATCCGGAACTCCTCGCCGAGTCCGAAGACGGGAGTTTAGAGCCCGCCGGACTCTCCACAGCCATAAAGCTCAACACCGGAGATACGGGCAAAATTGTTTCAACGGTCGGTCCGGAGCCACTCTAGGCCAACTCCATCCTCATCAAGCCGGACTCACCTACACACCTCAACTCCGAACTCTTGAAGTCCATGCTATACAAGCTCGGCCAGGGAACCCTTGTCCCGCTGTCAGTGTCAAAACCTGCGGATCTCGGGTAGGGGGTCCCAAACTGTGCGTCTAAGGCTATGAAAGTGCGTTATATCGACTAGAGGAGGGTGAATAGGCGATTTTTATGAATTCTTCACTGAGGAATTTGCTGGTGAGGAAATTCCTAAATGAAGAACTACTAGCAGCGGAATAATTACTCAGAAGTAAACATAACAGAATACAAGCATAGTCATCATGGCGAGATGAAGACAAACACAGAGTACAGAAAGCGTAAACACAGGATAACGCAAGAAAGAAGACGGACAGACTGAAAAAATTGATCTGAGGAAATTGAGAAAGTCTTCAGTCAAAGTCTTCAAACAGATATGAACAGGCACACAACAACAGACATGAGGAAATGAAAGAGTTGAGGAAATAGAGCCAGTGGGCTTGGTGAAGACAAATATTTGGTAGACTAGTTCCAACTGATGTCTTAGTTGTACATCTGGTTGGAGTGGCTGAGTATTTAAACTCGAGGACACCCAGTCCTGGACACACAGTCATCACCGTATTCTCCTTGAGCTAAGGTCACACGGACCTCGCCCAATCACTCGTGGTAAGTATTCAGGTGACTTCCGAACCTTCACAAACTCGGTCACTCGGCGATCCACAATTCCTCTTGGATGCTCTAGACCTTGACGCCTAACCGTCTGGAAGAAGCACAGTCTTCAAAGGTAACAAGCGTCGGATCCACGCAGGATCAATCTCTTCAGTGATTCTCAATCACTTTGGGTTGTAGGTGTGTTGGGTTTGGGTTTTCCACACTTGATGATTTTCGCTCAAAGTCCTCGGAGGATGGGATGCTCTCAAATGACAAGTGTCAGTTTCTCTCGGAGAAGCCAACCAGCTAGTGGTTGAAGGGGGCGGCTATTTATAGCCTAGGGAGAAGCCCGACATGATAGGACATAAATGCCCTTCAATGATATGACCGTTAGGTGGGTAGATATTTTGGAACCGCTGGCGCATAGCACAACAACGGTTGGAATTTTGACTATCAAAATCCTCAGGGCTATCATGTTCCTCACTGTGTAGGCAATTCACACTGGTGAATTCGTAACTCCTCAGTCAGAACAAATTCCTCAGAGACCAAAAGAACTTCGTCTCTGTCACTGAAGAATATGACTGAACTGTATGAGATTTCCAATGGCTTCACTCGAAGGGATTGGTAGGTGTAGGATTTTGAGTTGAGCATCACATGGAAATTTTCCTTAGTATTTCCTCGACCCCCTTTAACAGTACGGTGTTTCCTATGACTCAAGAAAGAGAAAATGAAACTAGGAAAACAAAAGTCTTCACGCTTCATGTTCCTCGAATCAATACCAAGTCTTCAAGGTCACACCAATTTCTTCACTTTCAAAGTCTTCAGAAAGTCTTCAGATATCCAAAGTCTTCAGACGAAGAACTTCATTTTTAGGGGTCGACTTTCTCTGTAAATATCAAACTCCTCATAGACTTATAGACCTGTGCACACTCACAAACGCATCAATCCCTTAACCTATAAGTCTTCAATACACCAAAATCACTAAGGGGCACTAGATGCACTTGCAATCTCCCCCTTTTTGGTGATTGATGACAATATGGGTTAAGTTTTCAACGGGGATAAATATATGAAGTGTAAATACTGATGTTGAGGAATTTGATTGCAAGATATAGAAGAACTCCCCCTGAAGATGTGCATAGTGAGGAATTTGCTTTTGAAGCAATGCACACTTGAAGAGTATAATCATGGAGATCTCCCCCTATATCTTGCAACTCATACACGCATTTGATATAAAATATGAAGAATTTGAAATGCATGATGAAATATGGTGACTAATGTAATTCAGCATACATGCATTAACATTAATGAGGAATAAGCATGTAGAAGAACATAGCAAAAGTATCAGGTCACCATAGAGTTTAAGATTACAACTCGATCCAGCAAAGTCATTAGAAGAACGAGAGTTGTAACTTAGCAAAAAACGCCCATATAAGATAGACCCGCTTGAAGACTAACTCAAATTTCTCCCCCTCTGTCATCGAATGACCAAAAGGGTTAAAACTGAGGACTAACGCCCCTAAAGAATATCATGAAGATGGAGGAGCACCAGCGTTGTCAGGGTCTTGAGTCGATGTAGGGCCTGCTGCAGTGTCGTCCAAGTCTTCATACTCGTCCGTGGCACGTGATGAAGAATATGAGCTGGCCACCACGGAAGGAACCTTGACCCTCTTGAATTTCTTCGGTGGAGGAGCAGACCAGTCAAAGTCTTCCTTGAATCCCATTTGCTTCAGATCTTCTTCACCATATAGATGTGACAGAATAGCCCAGGTGCGATCAAACACTTCATGGAGGTAGTAGTCGTTTTTCTTCACTGCATTATGTGTGGAAGTCATGTTGTGAAGAATAGAACCAAACTGACGCTTAACCCACTTGTGGTTGCGATCCACCTTCTGGTGAAGACTTATCAGCAGTTCATGATCAGTCAGCACACGAGGAGCAGTAGCTTGAGGACTTGTCTTGGTAGCATTGGCAGTAGTATCATGAGTGGCCAAGTCATCATTGGTGGAGTAAGATGCAGCTTTGCAGAACTGACCATCCAATGGACGAATGCCTTCATCGATCACGGCTGGTGACTTGCCCTTCTCATTAGATGAGGAAATTGTCCGCTTGAGGACTTCAATAGGGGGCAAGTAGCTGAGGTGATTCTGAAAATCAGCCTTGTAGTTGAGTGAAGACCTTGTTCTGAGGAATCTCATGATCCACGGCGCGTAAGGCTTCAGCTCAAATGGAGAAAGTGCAACATTCGCCAGAGTCCTCATGAAGAAATCATGATAATTGATGGGGATGCCATGCATGATGTTGAAAAGCATATTCTTCATCATTCCGATAATTTCTTCATCGGATGAGTCATGGCCTTTGATGGGACTCATGGTGTTCGTCAGAATGCGGTAGATTGTCCTTGGCACATAGAGCAATTCCTTCACGAGGAATTTGGTCCTAGGAGCTTGTCCTGGCTTCAGCGGCTTCATGAGCACTTGAATATAGTGATCACTGAGTTCAGGCTCATCATACAGACAACGAGCACCATCAAGTGGAGGACTGATTGGTAGGGCACGAAGCAATTCAGTGGCTGGTGCCTTGTAATGAGTGTTTTTTCAGTCATCCAGTCCAACACCCATGAGTTGACGTTAGCAGCATCTCCTGTGATATGCAAGGTTGCGTAGAACTGAAGAATAAGTTCTTCATTCCAATCAACAATGCCAGAGCAGAAATTGAGCAAGCCAGCATCATGAATCGTGCTGAGGACTTGAGAGAAGCACGTCATGGATTCCATGTCCACATGAGGAATATGCTCATGATCGAAGACTTTGTCCTTGTTGAAGAGCAATAAGGAATAGAAGTTGGCCTGGCTGGCAGTCCAGAAACGCTTCCTTCTAAGACGAGCATCGTCATAGGGATTGAAGTCAGTGAAGAACACGTGCTCGCCGAAGAAATCATCAGCCTTGAATTTTTGCTTCTTAGAGAAAGGATCCTTTGCCTTGGGCTGAGGAGTGTCAGTCAATTGCAGCACCACTTCAGGAATCGCAATCTTAGGTTCCTCAGGCTGAGGAATTTCAGGCTCTTCTTCAGCTTCAGCCTGGGTCGTCAATTCTTCATTGACAATTTCTTCAGCACTAGTGGCTGGAATTTCTTCATGAACACTTGGGGTTGCATGAGGTTCTTCAGATCCCATTTGCACTTCAGTGGCAGCAGGAGACTGAGGAATAGCTTGAAGGGGAGTGAACATTGGAGAGTTTGGATGTTGACTGTCCCAAAATTCATCATTGAGCACAGGAGTGGTACAGCCAATGTCCACATCCTCCTCTTCAATTTCTTCAACACCTGCCTCTTCAGCAGTAAACTGAGGCAAAGGTGAGGAAATGATTGGGGTTGAAGGGATCTTATCCACTTCAATTTCTTCGTCCAACTGCTCTAAAGAAGCAGCAGAAGGAGTTTCTTCATCAGATTCATCAGGAATCACATAATCTTCACCAAAAGGAACAAGTTCCTTTGATGGCATTGATGAAACTGGAATGGCATCAATTGGATTATCAATCGAACTAATCAGAGTCTTCATCTTCTTCAGAGCTGAAGAATTTGAAGAAGTTGATGCCTTCCTTTTCTTCACAGCTGCATGTTCCGCAGCCTTGGTCTTCTTCACATCTGATGCAGATGGAAGGATTGGAGTTGGTGTAGGTGAAGGAGGTGCAGAGGACATTGGTTCATTTTCCTTAGGTGCAACTGATGCAGTTGCCCTGACTTGTTCACTTTCTTCAGGCGCACCACTAGTGGATGCCCTGGCAATATCTTCAACGGATGGAATGGAGTCATCAGCCCTGGCACTCTCATTTTCTTCAGCAGCCTGATTGTCATCAGCGGTGCTGGCATTTTCTTCAGTAGGCTCAGCAGATGCCTCAGCCTGAGTAACTTCAACGTGCACAGGTGGAGCAGCACTTGAAGTGAATTTCTTCGTTACATTGACGAAACGCACCTTGGCGCCCTTCCAGTCAGCAAAATAGAGATCAAATTCATCACTCAATTGCTTGATTTCAGCTTGCAGAGCAATGAGCTGATCAGGGGTGAGAGTGAGGACATTTTCCTTGAGGTAGCATTGTTTCTTGTACTGCGCTTTCTTCAAACTTCTGCCTTGTTCAAATTTCCATTTCTATTCTTCAATGAAGGCAGTGAGAACATGGCTTTGACCAGGAGTGAGGTTCATCTCCGGCAAAGGCGTGTTAGGGTCCTTGTGCCATAAGTCAATGTAATCGAGGATCAGCTTGGGATCCAACATCAGTGGCACATTGCTGCCTTTGGCTCTAGTGGCCCTGGCTTTCCTGTTTCTGATGATTTCGGCAAGTTCTTCATCATCAGCCTCATCATCATCAGAAGGTACATGGAAGGAAACCTGCTTCTTGTGAGGACTTGGGCGACTACCTCATCCAGCAGTGGCCTTTTTCTTCAGCAGAGAGGGACCAGCTGAGGAATTTCGAGCAGCTGAGGAGCTTGCAGATGCTCCTGAGGCAATAGAGAAGCCTTGAGTCCTTTGGCACGTGGCGAGATGCACAGTTGCCGAGGATTTTGTCGGAGCAGCTGAAGACTGTGACGGAGGAGCTGAGGACTTTGACGGAGCAGTCTGAGGAATTTGCCGTGAGGGCCCTGAGGAATCTGGCCTTGATGGCATAGCAGAGGAGCTTGGCCGTGAGGGCATTGAAGGTGAAGCACTGGACTTGTGTGCAGGCTTCTTGTGCATAGCCTTCTTGGGCCTAATGGCAGAGGCCTCAGCAGAGGCAGCAGCAGCAGCAGAGTCAGCGTTGAAGTTCCTCACTGCTTCCTTTGCTTGCTTAGCCAGTTTGGCTTGGCGCTTTGCGCATTCGTCAGGATAATCCTCACCGCGCTTGAGGCTAGTGGGATCCGCCAACTGGCCTGGTGCCAATGGAGGTCTTGGGCATGGAGGGTTGAGTGCGAATTTCTTCATGTACTTGGGAGTTACATACCTGTACTCCCTCCATTCCCGTGTCCATCTCCTTTCAATCCTCTATATGCGCACCTTGCGCTGATTTTTGTTCTCCTTACCAAACTTGGCCTCATCAGGTGTGCAATAGCCTGCGTAAATGTCCTCACGGATCTCAAAAGCAGTCATGACCTCAGGCTTCTTTCCTCCCTTCTGTGGCTTCTTACCATCTGCCATTTTCTTCAGTTGAGGAATTTGAACAATCGAATTCTCTGAAGAAGTATGCAACTTTTCTTCGAGGAACGCTGCAAATGAGTTAAGTTGATGAGAACCTAGTGATTCAGCAGCGGACATTTGTACCTGTGAACAGAGTATAGTTGCGAGGAATTTGGAGAGGTCATATGCGTTCTCAGAGGGTTTTTCAAAAATAACAAGTTTGAGGAATTTGACCAGATGAGTCTTGAGGAATTTCACTAAGCGTTCTTTGTCTTAGGTTCCAGAGTTGTATAGATTGAAAATCCACACAATTGAGGAATCTTGAAGAAAATCATAGCTTAGAGAAACAAATCAAGAACAGATGACGTGTGAGGTGTTCATGTGTGTGAAGAATTGAAGCATAAACACCTTTGAATATTTTCAGAAAAACTTGAGAATCAAAGCGAGCAGTTAAAAGTATCTTTTAATTACCCGAAGTGAAGAACACGATGAACTGGGAAGAACAGATGTGAAGTTCGTCAGTTCAGATCTTCCACGCCCTAACTTGGTGGAGGAAGACGGCTACGGCGTCGGCGGAGTGAAGATTTCCGCGGCCGGCATGAGTACGACGACGACGAGGTTGAGGCAGTGAAGCTCTTCCTCACCAGCGACGATGGAGTAGCAGCGGCGCTAGGGTTTGAGAAGCTCGAGCTGGAGAGAGAGGTCGAGCGGAGTAAAGGAAGTGAGGAAGGGGTGAGGGGGTATTTATAGTCGCGGTGAAAAACTGTTCGCCCGAAGATTTAGGATGAACGTGCACCTGACCCTTCTCATTCGCATGACATGTGTCACCCACGTACCGTGAGGTGGTGATCGTGTAGGATCGTGGGTGAATAGATAAGTATATTGTGGGATGTGGAACGGTTTGAGCGGCAAAGCCGAAAATTTAGATAAGATAAGTTAAAAGTTCCGTTCGCAATTTCTTTAGCTGTCAAGGACATAGTGAAGAATTTGAACGAGTTTCAAATAGAACACACATGAGGAATTTGTGAATAGACTGGGTTGAGTTTAGCATAGACGGGGAAGGGTCCGATCACATTCACTTAGCAGAAGAAATCAACTTCAAGAAATAACAATAAGTGAATGCTATAGAGGACTTAAAACTCATATATATATATATATTCGAATGAAGAACAACACCAGAAAGAGTGAAGACAATGCAAAGTTGAAGAATTTGAAAAATTGAGGAATTTCAAAAATGAAGAAAAGCTCAAAGTGAAGATTCTCAACTTTGGTTGGTGGCGTAACCCACCGTATAAGAAAGCTGATTTCAGACACCGTGTACAATTGTCGTAGGGCTCTGAGAATCAATTTCTTCATTAATTTCTTCACACTTAGTCTTCATTGATTGAAGAAAAACGTTACTTCGTGTGTTGCGCATCTAAGTCATCAAGCCAACATAAGTGTTAGGATGTGTGTCCATTTCAGAGAACATTCAAAGATTCTAGGATATTTAGCTCACACCGCAACTTGCTAAATCTCTTCTCATCCAAGGGCTTTGTGAAGATATCGGCCAATTGATCTTCAGTGCTGACATGGTCGATGGAGATGTTGCCCTTCAACACATGATCACGAAGAAAATGATGACGAATTTGGATGTGCTTGGTCTTCGAGTGCTGAACAGGGTTATGAGCAATCTTGATGGCATTCTCATTGTCACAGTAGAGAGGCACATTCTTCACGTTGACGCCATAGTCCTTGAGTGTTTGCTTCATCCATAGTAGTTGAGCACAGCACGATCCAGCAATAATGTACTAAGCTTCTGCAGTGGAGAGAGATACGCAGTTCTGTTTCTTCGAGGACCAACAGACCAAAGATCGTCCGAGGAAATGACATGTACCAGATGTTGACTTGCCGTCCACGTGATCAGAGTCTGAATATCCAATGAGATCAAAAGTGGAGCCCTTGGGATACCATAATCCAAGTGTTGGTGCGTGAGCTAAGTATCGAAGAATATGCTTCACAGCCTTATGGTGTGATTCCTTCGGTGTAGCTTGAAATCGGGCACACATGCAAACCCTAAGCATAATATCCGGCCTAGATGCACATAGGTACAATAAAGAGCCAATCATGGAGCGGTATACCTTTTGATCGAAGTCTTTACCATTTTCATCAGTGCATAGATGGCCATTTGTGGGCATTGGAATTTTGACCCCTTTGCAATGTTGCATGCCGAATTTCCTCAATACGTCCTTGAGGTATTTCTCCTGAGATATGAATATTCCATTGCGCTGTTGACGAGTTTGAAGACCTAAGAAGAATTTCAACTCTCACATCATAGACATTTGATATTCTTCACTCATCATATAGGCAAATTCATCACTATATCGTTGGTCAGTACAGCCGAAACTGATATCATCAACATATATTTGGCACACAAACAATTCACCATCATAAGACTTAGTGAAAAGAGTTGGGTCGAGTGAACCGGTTTTGAAGCCATTATTCACAAAGAATTCCTTCAAGGTATCATACCACGCCCGAGGGGCTTGCTTGAGGCCATACAGGGCCTTGCTGAGCTTGAACACTGAAAGGATCGATATGGTTGACTAGAGGGGGGTGAATAGGCAACTAACAATTTTTAAGATTTTCTTTACCAAATGAAACTTTGCAACAAAATAGGTTGTCTAGATGTGCAACTAAGTGAGCAACCTATATGATCAATAACAACTAGCACATGAGCAAGCAAGGGATACAACACAAGTAGGCTTGAAAAAGTAAAGGCACGAAATAACCAAGAGTGGAGCCGGTGGAGACGAGGATGTGTTACCGAAGTTCCTTCCTATTAAAGGGAAGTACATCTCCGTTAGAGCGGTGTGGAGGCACAATTCTCCCCAAGAAGCCACTAGGGCCACCGTATTCTCCTCACGCCCTCACACAATGCAAGATGCCATGATTCCACTATTGGTGACCTTGAAGGCGGCGACCAAACCTTTACAAACAAGGTTGGGGCAATCTCCACAACAATTGGAGGCTCCCAACAACACCACGAAGCTTCACCACAATGGAGTATGGATTCGAGGTGACCTCAACCGTCTAGGGTGTTCAAACACCCAAGAGTAACAAGATCCGCTAGGGATAAGTGGGGGGAATCGAATATCTCTTGGTGGAAGTGTAGATCGGGCCCTTGTCACCCAATCCCGAGCAAATCAACAAGTTTGATTGGCTAGGGAGAGAGATCGGGCGAAAATGGAGCTTAGAGCAACAATGGAGCTTAGAGGTGGAAGAGGTAGTCAACTAGAGGTAGGAGACGCCCCTTATATAGTCATGGGAAAGATCCAACCGTTATCCACATGTTCAGCCTGCGACAAGCGGTACTACCGCTCCAGGGGCGCGGTACTAGCGCAACGCCGTGCGGTACTACCGTGGCGGACCACGGTACTTCCGGGGCAGCAGCAGAGGCCAGGACTTGCCTGACTTGGGTGCAGTACTACCGCTTGCGCGGTACTACCGCTCCCCCTTGCGGTACTACCGCAAGGCAGGAAAGTCATTGCCTACGAAGAGCGCGGATGAAATAAATTACATCCGTGCCTACTTCCGGTGAAAATGAGGCAGTGCAAAATCCGACGCGGTACTACCGCGCACGAGGCGCGGTACTACCGTTGAGGCGTGGATGTAAAAAATTACATCCGATCCTACTACCGTGACGCCGCGGTACTAGGTAGGAGGGTCACGGTACTACGACTCCTGGAGAGCGGTACTACTGTGGGCTCCCGCGGTACTACCGCGCTGGACGAGCGGTACTACCATGGGGGCGCGGATGTAAAAAATTACATCCGGCCCCACTACCGTACCGGAGCGGCACAAGGCCTGGGAGCCACGGTACTAAGGCTCCAGAGGAGCGGTACTACCATGACCCACAGCGGTGCTACCGCTGGTGCTTGTGGTACTACCGCAAGTACAACAGTAGCCGTCAGATTTAGGCACAACTAGGATAACGAAGAGATGCTCCAAAGTGCAAGGAAAGGTAGGACAAGTGTATGTGTTGATTCCACCCAAACCTTTCAGACGCGGACCCCCTCTTAATAGTATGGCTCTCCTATGACTCAAATCCACCAAAGAGAAACGTAGAACAACGCTGACTTAAATAGTCTCCGAGGGGCACCGAATCGTCTCGTGCCTAGTTATGAAGTATCTGAGAAACTCAAGGCACATGATTAGTCCGCAAAAGCATTGTCATCAATCACCAAAACACTTAAGGGATACGAATGCCCTTACAATCTCCCCCTTTTGGTGGATTGATGACAATACGGGATTTGCACATAGATGAGATAACACTGAGCACAGACAAACCCCTCCTCTCTAAAATATAGACAGGCTCCCCCTAGATGTGTGCAATCTAGATGAATGCTTTGGACTGCATAGCACACAAGCTAGGATCAACACTCCCCCTATATTTTAGAGACCAAGGCATGATAATTAACATCGAGCATATCATAAAGGTAGCACAATATATCACAAACTTGCTAGGATAGATAGAGTGCATAAGTCTTACACCATAAGAAGTAAAGCAACTGAGGTTCAAACGAGAAAGCAGCAAAGAGTTCAAACGAGAAAGCAGCAAACACACCGACACACGAAAGACGACACACACGACTCGCAAATCCCTACACTCTCTCCCCCTTTGGCATCGAGACACCAAAAAGGCAGAGAGGACACCTACACACAAGAGATGGCTCAAGCAGGGAACTCATCCCAAGCCTCCTCGTCAGACTCCTCAGCGACAGGGATGGTCTCCTCGACGTCCTCCTGAGAATCAGTCCATTGGTAGCCTTGCTTCTCCATCCACTCGGCCTCTGGGGTGATGCGATCCTCAGAACCACCAGACACTTCCTCGCCATACAGCTGCAAGATCTTCTTGTCCTGGCGGCGACTCTCCTTAGATGCCACGTGTGTCCTGTACTGCCCCTTGGCTTGCATGCAGAAAAGAGTCTTCATCTTGTCCTTCAGCTTCTTGGCCCATGAAGGCATAGAGGAACTCTGGGACGACCTAGCAGCACGGTCCTCAGCAACATCCTCGGCGCCAGCATCCTCCTCATCAACAGCAGCGCTAGCAGCAGACGCCTCAGCACGAGTAGTAGTGTTGGCCCATTGGGGCTTGACACGCAGGCAGATGGGATCATGGCGAATCCAGTGTGGGGCAAGGAACTCCTCACCAGGGAACATCTTCTCCCATGTCTTCGAGATCAGCAGAAACAGATAGGGCCCATAGATAGGCACCTTGCGGTTGAACACCACAAACCGAAGCTCACACCACATGATGTGTGAGACATCAAGTGGCTTTGTCTGAGACAAACGAGCCTCCTCGCAAATGAGCATCATATCCACCATATAGGCATGAACCTTGTCCTTGTCACCAATGCGAGGGAACAAGGAGTTGCGGAAGATGCGATACATGATATCCAGAAAAGAGTTGAGCACCAACCCTGTCTTGCCATTGGGGAGCGCCTTCTCAACAAAGTATGGTGCAAGCTTGTCCTTGTTGGCAGACTCAGCATTGGCATGGGGGCGAACACCCACAGGAGTGTTGAGCCCATCATCAGGAACATGGAGCAAATCCGTGAACTCCTTCCAGGTAGCAGTCAGCTGACGGCCATTGGTCATCCAGGTCATCCTCCGCTCCTCATTAGACTGAAAGTAAACTGAGGCAAAGAACTGACAGATAAGCTCAGGGTCATAGTCAAGGTGAAAGGATATCACATGCTCAATGCCAAACTGCTCCACCAAGTCCAGAGCCTCTCCAAAGTACTCACGGAACTTGTCCTTCCTCATGTGATGCATTTCAATCCATTTCACATCCACGTAGGTATTCTGCTTGTTTTTTATGACATCCAGATAGATGAGAGTCTGTTGCTTGTTCCAAAACATCTCAGAACCTCTGACAGAAGAACGAGGGTGCACATACGGGTGGAGTTGCCTGAGATGGACATACTCTGACTGGGATATCTCATCCATGCCCTTAGTGGGTTCCTTGTGCTTGCTGGCTGATGTCTTGACATTGCGCTTGGGGGCAGAAGAGCCCTCCGGTGCTTCACCTGGATTGCGCAGACACTTGGAGCCCGTGTCATGACTGGGATTGGAACGGTGAGAGCCACCTCCTGAGACACGAATGCAAAACACCAACGAAATGCAAAGAGGATCAATGCAAAGACCACGACAAAGCACAAGAAACACATAGAAAGTATACATGAAAAGTTGCCATGAGATAGATGTGAAGTACGGTAGTACTGCCAGAACCTGCGGTACTAAAATTTTAGTACCACTCCAGGGCGCGGTAGTACCATGCGTGGCACGGTAGTACCGTGGTTGGAACAGTAGTAAAGTTTTAGTGCCGCAGTGAGTGCGGTAGTACCGCGCCAGAGGGCGGTAGTACCGGACGAGCGGTAGTACCGCACCAGTTGGGTGATAGTACCGCACCACGTCAGATCCAAATGATGGTTTGAATCTGAAAAGAACCGCGAAATCCCGGCAGTGCTACGGTGATCAAATCTAGCATAGGACAAAGTACAAGTATAATTCCTACACAATACTACGCTCCTTCATCCTACTCTTGCATAGATTAGGCCTAGGAATCTCAAGAACACACAAGTCTCCCCCAAAACCTAGAAACAACAAAAACAATCAACAAGGAGAGGGGGTTGGGGAAAGACCTTGGTCCATAGCAAGAGCATGTGGTTGGGAACGATCCCACTGGACGGAATCACGGGAGGGCAGCCGGAGGCGAAGATCCAGCGACGGACGCCGGCTCCGTTCTTGAGCGAGGGAGAGAGAGAGAGAGAGACAAGATGGGGAACGGGCGAATGGGTATGGGGGAGTTAGAACTCCCCCTGCCCGTCCTTATCCCCACGCGCCCGAGTCGTCGCGGTAGTACCGCAGGTCATCACGGTAGTACCACTTGGGCGGAAGTACCGCACCGTAGCGGTAGTACCGCTCTCCCAGGCGGCAGTAAAAAATTACTGCCACATGGGGGCGGTAGTACCGTGCTCCCCTCACGCGGTAGTACCATAGAAGGCTGTGGTACTACCGTGAGCTCAAGAAAATGCATGTTTCAACACACGAAAAGAGGCCTTTGCAAAGAAACTTTTAGCACAAAAGACACCACAAGGACACAAACAACCTAAGGGCAGAAAGACAACAAGAGGCAGCCACATAACAAAACCTCTCAAAAAGAGAGGGCGGTGGTCGAAGCCACCTATGTTTGAGTTAGATGGTATGACACTACAAAGAATTATCCTTGGGCCCATGACCAAAACTCGTCTTTGAAGCACAAGTACCATCAAAATGGCTAATGTGGAAGAGGTGATCAATTTATGCATAAGGGGGGGAGGGAGAGTTCATTGAGAGAACAACACTCCCCCTATGTCCATGCCTACACCTAAACTAGACAATAAGTTGAGTGTGGTGGGGGGTGCATGGGTTCAAGTCACATTGCTCGAATCAATGATATTTAGCTCATGCCTTAACTCGCGAAATCTTGCTTCATCCAAGGGCTTCGTGAAAATATCTGCAAGGTTATCATGAGTGTTGACATACTTGAGCTCGATCTCCCCTCGCCTAATGTGATCCCGGATGAAGTGATACCGAATCTCAGTGTGCTTCGTCTTGAAGTGTTGCACCGGGTTGAGAGAAATCTTGATGGCACTTTCATTATCACACCAAAGAGGCACTTTGTCACAAATGACATCGTACTCCTTTAAAGTTTGCCTCATCCATAGGAGTTGAGCACAACAACTACCGGCCGCCACATATTCCGCTTCGGTGGACGAGAGAGACACACAACTCTGCTTCTTGGAAGACCAACTTACCAAAGAGCAACCAAGAAATTGGCACCCTCCGGAATTGGACTTCCTATCCACTTTGTCTCCCGCCCAATCAGAATCCATAAATCCTTCAAGCTTGAAGTTTGCTCCTCTTGGGTACCATAAGCCAAAGTTTGGGGTATGAGCCAAATATCGAAAGATTCGCTTGACCGCCACATAGTGACTTTCCTTCGGTGCGGCTTGAAACCGTGCACACATCCCCACACTCAACATGATATCCGGTCTAGATGCACAAAGGTAAAGCAAGGAGCCAATCATGGAGCGATATACCTTTTGATCCACCGCTTTACCATTGGGATCAATGTCAAGTTGGCACTTGGTAGGCATTGGTGTAGTAGCCGACTTGACATCACTTAGCTTGAATCTTTTAAGCATGTCTTGAGTGTATTTGGCTTGGTTAATGAAGGTTCCTTCTCTTCTTTGTTTAATGTCAAAGCCAAGAAAGAACTTCAACTCTCCCATTGAAGACATCTTGAACTTGGAGGTCATGAGAGCGGCAAATTCCTCATTGAAAGCTTTGTTAGGGGAACCAAAGATAATATCATCAACATATAATTGGCATACAAACAACTCCCTTTGACCTTCTTAGTAAAAAGAGTGGGATCGATTTGTCCCACCTCAAATCCACGATTTGTAGCAACTCGGTAAGGTGGTCATACCACGGACGTGGGGCTTGTTTAAGGCCATAGAGTGCCTTATCGAGTTGATACACATGATCCGAGAAGTAGGGGTCCTCGAACCCGGGGGGTTGCTTGACATAGACCAACTCATTAATAGGACCATTAAGAAAAGCACTTTTCACATCCATTTGTTGCAACTTAAAGTTGTGATGGGAAGCATAAAAAATCAACAAACGAATGGATTTGGTCGGATTTCGGGTTCTGGCAGACCCTTGAGGTTCGAACATTGGGGTGCGTGCGGAGATTTAACCCTCTGCCGGCTTGCTCCTCGCCGAATCGCTAGGATCTAAACTACCAAACAGAACAACACAAGAGACACAAGATTTATACTGGTTCAGGCCACCATTGTGGTGTAATACCCTACTCCAGTGTGTGGTGTGGTGGATTGCCTCTTGGGCTGATGATGAACAATACAAGGAAGAACAGCCTCGCGAGGGTCTGTTCTTGGCTGGTGCTACCTGGTTTTGGCTCTTGGATTCTTGATGCCTCTACCCTGGAGGTGGCTAGTCCTATTTATAGGCAAAGGCCCTGGGCCTCTTCCCAAATATTGAGCGGGAAGGGCGCCAACAATTGGCCATTTTGAAGGGGAACGGCAGGTACACTTATCCTGACTAAAGTTGGTCCTCGCCTGTCAAAGGCTCTGGTGGTGACGCCTGCTTGGGATCCATAATGACTTCTTCCCTGTCATTGGGCTGGTCTTGGTCTTGTTGCACCGAAATGGATGCCTGTGCTTGATGCTCTTGCCTGCGCTTGCTCCCTTTGCACCAAACAGGAAAGGGGGACACTGCGTGGGCT
The DNA here is from genome assembly GCF_002162155.2 of Triticum dicoccoides. Taxonomy (NCBI): domain Eukaryota; kingdom Viridiplantae; phylum Streptophyta; class Magnoliopsida; order Poales; family Poaceae; genus Triticum; species Triticum dicoccoides. The sequence continues at coordinate 287,113,672 of NC_041391.1, forward strand.
GGCGCCCGACTGGCGCCCTTGGTCGTCATGGCTTGCATCATGGGCACCTCGCGAGGTACCCCGCCTTGAACTCTCCGCCTCCTCATGAGCCAGCCTGACGAGGCCGTGCCTGAGGAAGCTCCTTGTCGTCCGCCCCGCGATGCTTGGCCCCTCGCGAGGGTCTTGTGCTTGCGTTGATGAAGTTGGGCTGCACTGGGCCTCCTTTGAGCCACGCCGCAGGCAGGCAAGTCTGGGGACCCCCGTTCCCAGAACACCGACAGTAGCCCCTGGGCCCATGGCGCGCCCAGACTTGGCCGAGCAGAGAGGCGAAAGGGCAAGTGCGAAGCGTCGCGGGCCCTAACAGCCTCCGGCCTTGGGCACCAAGTGGCGGTTGATTGGACGTGGGCGCCTCCGCTTCCCCACGACGCCTTGGTAACCGCACGGATTCGACAAGTCCCTGCATGCAAAGCGGGTCATGATTACTTGCGATCATGGAGGTCGATGGTTGGCCTTCGCCGGCTATAAGTACGGAACAGAGCGCGCCCTTCCAGCCTATCCCATCTTGCTTCTCCTTCTCCTTCATGGCAACACCAAGGAAGTTCTCGGCCGCAGAGAAAGGAAAGGCTCGCCAGGTCGAGTCTACCTCTCCCCCGCCCAAGCGCGGTCGAGGTCGCCCTCGCAAACATCCTGTGGCCTCCACGGCGGCCCCCCGCGGTCGCGGAGGCGGCTCTCTGTGCGGCGATGAGCGGCTGGCCATGGTCGGCGGGCGTGTTCCGGCCGTGCGACCCCCGAGGCCGCGCCTCCATACTGCGGAGGTGCTGCCGGAGTTCATTGTGTGGGCGGTGGAGCCAACCGGCGCCCGACTTCAGCTCCCTCGCTTCCTCCTAGGTGAGCTCCCAGCTGGCGCCTTGGGTGGCCTCTGGCTCCAGGCAGATGGCTGCTGCAGCCGGGCCTCATGGGCTTTGCTGGAGGTCTCCGCTGCCGGGAGCCTGGCCCTGACCCGAGGCTGGCAGACGTTTGCTCGCGCGCGTGGTCTCCGCCGCCGGTGCTCTCTACACTTCAAGTTCGACGGCGATGCCACCCTCTACGTGAGGGTGTTTGGGGAAGATGGTCGCCGTGCCGGGTGCTGCCCTGAAGATGACGACCGCGGCCGGGAACTCAGCCCCGGCGAGGACGGAGAGGACAACGTGCGAGCGGTTGGCGGCGCCCGTGACTCCTCAAGCTTCACCAGCTCTTCTTCGGGTAGCGACCCTTCTAGCAGCGGCCGCGGTCAGCCTCCACGCCGTCGCGCCTGCTTGGAGGGCGGCAGCGGGTCTGCCCGCTGTCGCACCCTGGTGAAGCGCGAGAGGGAGTCCGCCTAAGCTCCGGGGGCGGCTCGAGTCTTCCATGAGGGCCGGCGCGGGACGAGCTTCGCCCTCTTTTGTTCTTTCCTTTCTTTTCTCCTGCGCAAAAAGACAACAATGTGTGGCCCCATGGGGGCGTGTTTGGGTTAACGTCGTCAATCATCACACTCTTTCTGTTATTCCGGTATTGTTCCTTTCTGTTGCATGCCCATTCGCAAGTAATCTCTAGTCTCAGCCATGGGGGCGACCGACCCAGGCCCTGTATTTGTGTCGTGGTGCCCGTGAGGCATGGTCTGGAGGGGTGCTCCGGTAGTGGACCTGGGCCGTGAAAACTTGAGTGATAGGGGCAGGAACACTCGTGAGGGCCCCCAGGGCTTCCACCTCATGAACCCCCGTGCAAGAGAAATCGAGGCAGGAGAGCAAAAAAGTCCAAGAACCATAGGTCAAAAGGCGGCGATAGTTTCGATAAAAACTCCAAATGAGAATGAACTAGCCAACTGCAGAAAGCAAATGAAAAATCCGCGTCCGGCACCTAGTCTAGTCTTCGACGTCTTCTCACCAGCGCGGAGCTAAGTGCTGCCACTGGGCGTGGGAGGGAGCCCTAGGGCCTGAGGCCGGCACCCCTGAGACTCCGGGGCGCGTACAGCCCCAACTCATTATTACGTGAGAGTGTCATGGGCGGCGAGCTTCACAGGCGTTGGCCTTCTTCACAGGCTCCAGGCCTTTCTTTGGGGAGGCAAGCTTCACGGGCATTGGCCCTCTTCACAGGCTCCGGGCCTTTCTTCGGGGAGGAAAGCTTCACGGGTATTGGCCCTCTTCACAGGCTCCGGGCCTTTTCCCAAACGCGACAGCTTCACAGGCATTCGCCTTCTTCACAGGCTCTGGGCCTTATCCAAATAGTTGAGCTTCACAGGCATTCGCCTTCTTCACAGGCTCTGGGCCTTTTCCAAAAAGATGAGCTTCACAGGCATTCGCCTTCTTCACAGGCTCTGGGCCTTTTCCAAAAAGATGAGCTTCACAGGCATTCTCCTTCTTCACAGGCTCTGGGCCTTTTCCAAAAAGATGAGCTTCACAGGCATTCGCCTTCTTCACAGGCTCTGGGCCTTTCTAGGGGTAAAACCTCCGGAGGTGCTGGATGTTCCACGTGTTTTGTACAGGTACTCCCTCCTGAGTCTCCAAGTGCACGGAGTCGGGCCTGGAAACATGAACAACCTTGAACGGGCCCTCCCACATAGGAGAGAGCTTATGCAGTCCCTCCCTGGAGAGGACCCGCCGGAGCACGAGGGCCCCTACCTCGAGAGTTCTGGGGCGGATGTTGCGGCAATGGTATCGCCGAAGTGCCTGCTGGTATCTTGCCGCTCGTAGTGCAGCTTCTCGATGATGCTCCTCCCCCAGCACGAGGTCCGTCCCCCGCATGGCGTCCTGCAGCGTCTCATCAAACGCCAAGACCCGCGCGGAACGACGCTTGACCTCGTGAGGGAGGACCGCTTCGGCTCCGTAGACCAAGAAGAAGGGGGTCTCCCTAGTCGGCTTGGTCGCAGTTGTGTGGATGGACCACAACACAGACTGAAGCTCGTCATACCAACCTCTGCCGCAGGCCTCCAGTTTATTCTTGAACGTCCTAGTCTTGAGGCCCCTCAGGACTTCTGCGTTGGCCCGCTCGGCCTGGCCGTTGCTTCGAGGGTGCGCCACCGAAGCGTAGCATATCTGCGTTCCAAGGTTAGCACAGTACGTTTTGAAAAGTTTACTGGTGAACTGCGAACCGTTGTCAGTGATGATGCGGTTCGGCACCCCGAACCGGCTCACAATGCCCTTGATGAACTTGACCGCAGAACTAGCAGGGATGGTGCGGACGGCCTCGACTTCGACCCAGTTGGTAAACTTATCCACGGTGACGTAGAGGTAGCGATAGCCCCCTGGCACCCGAGGAAGAGGGCCCTGGATATCCAGCCCCCAAACTGCAAATGGCCAAGTGAGGGGTATGGTTTGCAGGCCTCCTGCCGGCTGATGGATCTGCTTGGCATGGAATTGGCAAGCCTCGCAAGCCTTCACTAGTTCGACCACGTCATTGAGCGCGGTAGGCCAATAGAAACCGCTGCGGAATGCCTTGCCGACGAGGGTCCGTGACGACGAATGATGCCCATAGTCTCCACCGTGTATATCTGCCAGCAGTTCCTTCCCTTGCTCCCTGGTGATGCAACGCAGGGACACATCATTCGGTCGCTTCCGGTAGAGCTCTCCATCCCTATCTTGCCGCGCCACACGCTCTGCTTCCTCCTCCTTCTCCGGCAGGGTCCCTTGCATCAAGTAGCTCCGAAGATCTGTGATCCAGCACCCTTCCTGAGGCTCCATCATCAGGAGCAGGCGAACTCCTGAGGCCGGGCCACAGGCTAGGGCTCCCGAGGCAGGTGGCTGAGGAAGCTCCACCCGAGGCTGTGCTATGCTCGACAATGACGGCTGGGCTGAGGGCTTGAAGAGCCGTTCCTTGAAGATGCCTGGCTCCTGGGGCAACCGCCTGGAGGCTCTTTTGGCAATGTCATCGGCCTCTTGATTAGTGCCGCGGGTCACATGTTGTAGCTCTAACCCCCAGAACTGCTTCTCCATCCTGAAGACCTCCTCAAGGTAGACCCCCATGTGATCATCTCTTGGCTCGTATACCTTGTTGGAGAAGTTGACAAGGAGCAGTGAATCGCCCTTGATAGTAAGATGCTTCACTCCTAAGGCAACGGCGGCCTTAAGGCCCGCTATCAGTCCCTCGTACTCCGCAATATTGTTGGAGACCTTTTAACCCTGCTGGAAGTAGAGCTGCACGGCATAGTACAGCTTGTCCTGAGTGGGAGATATGAGCACCGCCCTAGCCCCAGCGCCATGCCTGGAGAACGCCCCGTCGAAGTACATGACCCAGCCTTCTGGCGCCTCGCTTCCTGGGGAAAGTGATCGGTCCTCGTCGGCCCTAAGGTCCGGTGCCTCTGTCCATTCAGCCACAAAATCTGCTAGCGCAGCACCTTTGATGACTCTGGTCGTACTGAATTCGAGCTGAAACGCTTGCAGTTCAATGTTCCACTCAGCGACCCTTCCGGCCGAGTTAGGGCTCCTGAGCACCCTTTCCAAGGGGTATGCCAAGACAACCTTGATCGGGTGACCCTGGAAGTAGTGCCACAGCTTGCGCGAAGACACCAGCAGCGCGAGGAGGAGCTTCTGCGGCATGGGGTACCGTGCCCTCGCGTCCTGCAACACTATGCTGACGAAGTACACCGGGTGCTCGAGGAGGCTTGGAGCATCGGCGCCGGTGGTGCCCTCCGGAGGCTATGGCGCCTGCTGAGGCGACGGGGTCTCCGGAGGCTGGTTTCCTGGGGGAAGAGCTTCCTCCATTTCCGGTGCGCTTCCCTGTGGCGGCTGATCCTCCCCAGCCGAGGTTGCCCTCTGCGAGTCATTTTTGGTCCTGCTTTGCTTTTACACGTGCAGCAGCCTTGGCTTTGGTCCGATGCTCCTCCCTAACTGCCACCAGAGCCGCGCTGGCTGAGTAAGGAGTGGCGGCAAGATAGAGTACCAAGGGCTCTTGAGGGCGTGGGGCCACCATCACCGGAGGGCTGGTTAAGTATCTCTTGAGATCTTGGAACGCCTTATCGGCTTCTTCAGTCCATTCAAAGGGCCCCTTCTTCTTCATCAGCTGAAAGAAAGGCAGCGCTCGCTCCCCTAACCTGGAGATGAAGCGCCCCAGTGCAGTCACACGTCCCGTGAGCTTCTGCATTTCTCTGAGGGTCTTTGGTGGGCTCATGTCCTCGACTGCCTTGACCTTTTCTGGGTTGGCCTCGATGCCTCGGTGGGACATGAGGAAGCCCAAGAGCTTGCCTGAGGGGACTCCGAACACACACTTCTCCGGGTTGAGCCACAGGCTCACTGCGTTGAGGCTCGCGAAGGTTTCCTCTAGGTCTTGTATCAGGGTCTTGGCCTCGCGAGACTTCACTACGATGTCGTCTACGTAAGCCTCCACATTCTTTCCGAGCTGCGGGCCCAAGGTGATGTGCATGAGCCGCTGAAAGGTCGCCCCCCGTTCCGCAGTCTGAACGGCATGCATGTATAGCAGTACATCCCACACGGGGTCAGGAAGGCCGTCTTCTCCACGTCTTCCACCGCCATCTTGATCTGGTCATACCCAGAGAAGGCGTCCAAGAAGCATAACAGGTCACACTCAGCGGTGGAATCGACGATCTGATCGATGCGAGGGAGCGGGAATGGATCTTGCGGGCATGCTTTGTTGAGGTTGGTGAAGTTGACACACATGCGTTCCTTCCCTCCCTTCTTTGACGCAACCACGGGGTTGGCCAACCAATCTGGGTATCGGACCTCGCGAATAACCCCCGCGGCTTCTAGCTTGCGGGTCTCCTGGACGATGAAGGCCTGCTTTTCAGTGGACTGCCTCCTCGCCTTCTGCTTCACGGGGCGCACGTTGGGACACACATTGAGGTGGTGCTCAATTACACCCGGTGGGATCCCTGCCAACTGATCGGGCTCCCAGGCGAACACCTTCTTGTTTGCACGCAGGAACTTGACCAGGGCTTCCTCCTGCTCGGGCTCGAGGTTGGCGCCTATGGTGAAAGTGGCGTTAGTGGACCCGTCCTCGTCGACAGGTACCTGCTTGGTCTCTTCCTTGTCTTGGGTGAACAATTGCTTCTTCTTGGTCGGCGCAGCCCCCTTGGGCTTGGGGGTTTCTGCGTCGGCGGGCCGCACCGCTGCCGCCGTCTTGAGGGCGAGCTTGAGTACTCGCAGCGCACCTTCGGTGTCCCCGGGCACGGTGAGGACGCCGTGGCTCCTGGGCGTCTTCATGAGGTTGTACGCCGGGTGAGTCGCGACCATGAATTTGGCCAATGCTGGATAGCCGAGGATGGCATTGTAGGGGAGGCCGATGGGGGCGATGTCGAAATCGACCAGCTCCGTGCGGAAATTGTCGTAGGTGCCGAAAGTTACCGGGAGTCGGATCTGCCCCAAGGAGCTGGACGACCCGCCTCTGACGCCCGAGAAAGGCTGGCTGGGTTGCAGCCACTCCCGGGGTATGCGGAGGAGGTTGAAGGCCTCGACTGAGAGCACGCTGAGGCCTGCGCCACCGTCGACGAGGGTCCTGGTGACGGCCACCTGGCAGATGGTGGGCATGGAGAGCATGGGGAGGGCGCCTGAGCAGGCCGAGTTGGTGGGGTGGTCCTCGGAGCTGAAGGTCAGCTTAGCAGATGGCTCTGACCGGCCCCGAGGAGCCCCCTGCCGCGTGGAGGCGGTGCCGACCCGGCGGACGAATGGCTTGACGTGGTGGCTGGAGGGCAGCGCCCGCGAGCCGCCCAGGAGGGCCGCGATGACCGAGGGAGCCGGCGTGACTGGGTGGGTGAAGAAGAGGCCGCGTGGATCTTCCCAAGAGGCCACGGGGAAATGCTGGGATGATGCTTGCTGCCCGTTCCCCGCCAGGCCGATGGCGGCGTTGATGGCAGGTGACGGGAACGACGAGGGCGCCCCCCGACGGGGGCCGTCTGGGTGATGCGGGAAGCGAGGGTGGCTCGGCGCCCGGCGCGAGCCCGATGAGCGTCAGACATGGACGTGATGGTCGGAGAAGAATGAGACAACGGAAGGCAAATTCCAGCGCACCCCTACCTGGCGCGCCAAATGTCGGATTTCGGGTTCCGGCAGACCCTTGAGGTTCGAACACTGGGGTGCGCGCGGAGATTTAACCCTCTGCCGGCTTGCTCCTCGCCGAATCGCTAGGATCTAAACTACCAAACAGAACAACACAAGAGACACAAGATTTATACTGGTTCAAGCCACCATTGTGGTGTAATACCCTAGTCCAGTGTGTGGTGTGGTGGATTGCCTCTTGGGCTGATGATGAACAATACAAGAAAGAACAGCCTTGCGAGGGTCTGTTCTTGGCTGGTGCTACCTGGTTCTGGCTCTTGGATTCTCGATGCCTCTACCCTGGGGGTGGCTAGTCCTATTTATAGGCAAATGCCCTGGGCCTCTTCCCAAATATTGAGCGGGAAGGGCGCCAACAATTGGCCATTTTGAAGGGGAACAACGGGTACACTTATCCTGACTAAAATTGGTCCTCGCCTGTCAAAGGCTCTGGTGTTGACGCCTGCTTGGGCTCCACAATGACTTCTTCCCTGCCGTTGGGCTGGTCTTGGTCTTGTTGCACCGAAATGGATGCCTGTGCTTGATGCTCTCGCCTGTGCTTGCTCCCTTTGCACCAAAGAGGAAAGGGGGACACTGCGCGGGCTGGCGCCCTTGGTCGTCATGGCTTGCGTCATGGGCACCTCGCGAGGTACCCCGCCTTGAACTCTCCGCCTCCTCATGAGCGAGCCTGACGAGGCCGTGCCTGAGGAAGCTCCTTGTCGTTCGCCCCGCGAGGCTTGGCCCCTCGCAAGGGTCTTGAGCTTGCGTTTATGAAGTTGGGCTGCGCTGGGCCTCCTTTGAGCCACGCCGCAGGCCGCAGGTAGGCAAGTCTAGGGACCCCCGTTCCCAGAACGCCGACAGATTCAAGACGAGCAACGGGAGCAAAGGTTTCACTGTAGTCGATACCCTCGACTTGGGAGTAGCCTTGTGCTACCAATCTTGCCTTGTTGCAAATGATGTTCCCATGAGCATCTTGCTTGTTCTTGAAGATCCACTTGGTTCCAATGACGTTGTGGTTCCCTGATGGCCTTGGCACCAATCTCCACACCTTGTTGTACTCGAAGTTGTTGAGTTCTTCGTGCATGGCATTGAGCCAATCCGAGTCTTCGAGCGCCTCATAGACCTTTTGGGGTTCAACACAAGAGACGAACGCGTGATGTTCACAATAGTTTGCTAATTGTCTACGAGTGCTTACCCCCTTTCTTAGGCTTCCAACCACGTTTTCCATGAGATGGCCTTGGGTGGTGAGCTTGGAAGCAATCTTCGCGGCACAACGCTCTAATTCCTCCTCGGGTGTGGAAGGAGGAGGGTTAACTTGATCATCTTGAGCGCCGTCTTGAGCTTGTTCTTGATCTTGAGCTTGCTCGTGATCTTGAACTTGCTCAAGGGGGAGAACTTGACCTTGGGCATCATTTAGAGGTTCACCACCATCTTGAAGTTGACCTTGCCCTTGGTCTTGTTCACGAGGATGAGGGCCTTCACTTTGTTCTTCGGAAGCGTGTGGGTCTTGGGGAGGTGATGGGTCCACTTGAGTGGAGCATTGTCCTTCTCCTTCAGCCACAAGGGGTTCCTCAATGGGTAGAATTTGACCAATACCCATTCTTCTTATGGCTTGGGGAGGAAATTCATCACCTACATCACAAGTACCACTTTGCTCCACTTGGGAGCCGTTATTTTCGTCAAACTCCACGTTACACGTCTCCTCAATGAGTCTGGTGGACTTGTTGAGAACACGGTAAGCATGAGAGTTTGTAGCATAACCAACTAATATGCCCTCATGAGATCTAGCCTCAAATTTAGACAAATGAACACCTTTCTTGAGAATGAAACACTTACAACCGAACACCCGGAAGTACTTGAGGTTGGGCTTGTTGCCGATGAGTATCTCATAAGGAGTCTTGTTCAAGCCTTTGCGGAGATAGAGCCGATTGGATGCATGACATGCGGTGTTGATGGCTTCGGCCCAAAAGTTGTATGGAGACTTGAACTCCGCCATCATGGTCCTAGCCGCATCCATCAACATCCGGTTCTTCCTCTCCGCAACACCATTTTGTTGAGGGGTATATGGAGCAGCATATTGGTGCTTGATCCCCTCATCACTAAGAAACTCATCCAAGGTGTAGTTCTTGAACTTGTTGCCGTTGTCACTTCTGATTGTCAAGATCTTTGCATTATGTTGACGTTGAGCTTCATTTGCAAAGTCGATGATGGTTTGTCGAGTCTCACTCTTCCTCCTGAAGAAGTATACCCAAGTGTATCTTGAATAATCATCCACAATTACCAAGCAATACTTTCTTCCTCCAAGACTATCAAAGTATGGAGGCCCAAAGAGATCCATGTGAAGGAGCTCCAAGGGTCTCTTCGAGTAGATGATGGCCGAGGGAGGGTGAGCCTTCTCATGAAGCTTTCCTTCAATACAAGCACTGCAAGCACGATCTTTGGCAAAACTAACATGTGTTAGTCCACGAACATGGTCCCCCTTGAGAAGACTTTGCAAAGATCTCATATTGACGTGGGCTAAACAGCGATGCCAAAGCCATCCCACATCAACTTTAGCCATTAGGCATGTCGCGGTCTTAGTGGGTCGCTCCGAAAAGTTAATCACATAGAGACCATTCTCGACATGCCCAACAAAGGCTACTTTAAGAGTCTTGCTCCACAAGAGGGCCACGGTATCAATGCCAAAGAAAGTAGCAAAACCCATGAGTGCAAGTTGACGAACGGAAAGCAAATTGTATGCAAGGGACTCAACAAGCATGACTTTCTCGATCGTTAGATCATGAGAAATGACAACCTTGCCGAGACCCAATACCTTAGAATGTGATGCATCACCCCACTCGACATTGGTGGGCATAGATGGAATCTTTTGCACGTCCACCACCAAGTCCTTGCTCCCGGTCATATGATTTGTTGCTCCACTATCGAGCAACCATGATCCCCCACCGGAAGCAAACACCTACAAGAGATCAATGCTTGGTTTTAGGTACCCATTTAGTAATGGGTCCTTGATGTTAGTAACAAGGGTCTTGGGAACCCAAATAGACCATTCAATGTACTCATAAGGAGAACCAACAAATTTAGCATAAACATGTCCATCACTAGCACGACACAACACATATGACGGGTTAAAGTCGCCGGCTTTGTTTGAGGAAATGCTTTTGCCCTTTTGGACATCAACTCCCTTCACTTTTTCCTTCTTCTCCTTAGGAGCACCTTCTCCCTCTTTCACAAACGTTTGCTTGAGAGGAGGAGGACATTTGGTCCTGTTGTTCTTCTTCTTCTTGCTCTTGGACTTGGGTGCAAACCCAATTCCTTCCTTGGCCACAACTTCCTTTTGATTGCTCAAAAGGTCGTCGAGGTTCTTCTCACCTTGAATGCATGTCACAAGGCCTTTCTCAAGTTGATCCTTCAACTTGGCAGTCTCCTCCACAAGATGCACATGCTCACAACACGGGTTAGTAGCACATGCATTATCAATTAATACCATATGAGGAAAGGTGGCCTTTTCCTTGATTAGCTTAACTTGGAGTTGCGCATGAGACTCCTTGAGGTTAGCGTGAGCACCCTTCAAGACCTTGTGGGCCTTGTCAAGTATCTCAGACTCCTCTTTGAGTCTAGCATGATCAACCCCAAGTTTAGCCTTCTCGGAAGTTAGCACACGAGACACGACAAGAGCATGATCAAGATCTTTCTTTAACTTAGCATGGTCATCATTGTGTGACTCCTCAAAAGTCAAACGATGCACACGCTCTTCCTCAAGAGCATTAGAGAGATCCGATATCTCATCGGCATAGTCACGACTATGACCTTCCATCTTAGAGATGGTTTCTTCGTGAGCCTCGATCATGTCATTGGCCTCACCAAGTTATTCCAAGAGAGCAACAAAATGCTTCTCGGACTTGCCCTTGATCTTACTCATTAAAGACTCAAATTCATTCACTTCTTCATTAGACCCATCATGTTCATCAATGCAATCCTCCAAGGAGGGATTAGTAATGATGGTGGTTGTGATGTTGGGGGTTACCTTGTTTGAAGCTTTAGCCATGAGGCACTTTGCGGTGATGTTTTTGTTGGGTGAATCAAAGAGAGACACCGGGGGAGTAGTAGCAATGGCAACGGATGCCATGGCCATTGCTTCTCCACTTTCATCATCATCGTCATCCTCTTGGTATCTTCTTGAACCACCAACCCACGAGTTGGAGTCTTCTTGGCGAAATTGTTCTTGTTGGGGAAGAACTTGGCTTTGTCTTTTCGGATGAATTTGCCACCATTGTCTTCCCGCTTCTCGTAAGGAAAATCCGCAACGAAATGGCTCACATTGCCACAGTTGAAGCAAGTTCTAACTCGTTGCTTGCCCTTGACACCACTTGAGTTGTTCTTGTTGAAGTTGGGTCTTGTATTCTTCTAGCTCCAAAATTGTCTTGAAGCAAGGGCCATGTGCTCATGATAATCATACTTGGTGTCTTCGGGATTGCTCTCCTCATCTTCCACTTCTTCCTCTTCTTCCATAATAACCTTGGCCTTCAAAGCAAGGTTGGGCTTCTTTGCCCTTTGAGAACGGAGCACCACATTGTCGGCGGTCTTGTCCAAGATGCTCATTGCAACAAACTCATCCAACACTTCACTTGAGGTCATGGAGTGGAAGTCCGGTCTTTGACGAATGACGGAGGACATGGCCTTGTTGTAGGGCATCATGGCCTTGAGGAACTTGCGCTTGATCCAATTGTCATCTGTGTCCTGGCTTCCATGATCTCGGAGAGAGACCGCGAGTTTGGTCACTCTTGGAAAGAGCTCACGAGGTTCTTCATATTCTTTCATTGCAAACTCATCGGCTTCATCTTGCACCACTTCATAGTTGGAGCGTTGAATGCTAGCACTTCCTCTATAGAGAGACCCAACACATTTCCATGCTTCTTTAGCCATGGCATGAGGTCGAAGATGAGGGAGATCTTCGGGAAGGATTGCATCTTGGATGATGAAGAGAGCACTCTCATTAAATTTATTTTCCACGGCTTCTCGAGGGGTGAATTTGCTTGGGTCATGAGGATAGAAACCTTCTTCAATGATTCCCCAAAGGTTAGTGTTCACATGTTTTAAATGACGCTTGAAGCGATAAACCCAAGAATCAAAATCTTCATGTTTCTCATACTTAGGAGGAGGACCGGCATGACTTAAATGAGTAGAGGGAATCGGCCCTCCATAAATTGGAGGTTCCACATGAGCAAAGATGTCGGTGCCATTTTTACCACTAGACATAGGAGCTTTCTCACTAGTGGCTTCCCCCTTTTCGGGGTTAGCATCCGTCACCGTGTTGGCGGGATCACCCACTTTCACGAGCGCGGTGGAAAGTTTAAGCCCTTCTAAGAATTCCTTAAACATGTCCTTGACCTCAGTCGTCATGGAGGTTTTCAATGTGTCCAACGCCACATTGAATTCCTCACGTGAGATCGAGTTACCCCCATCTCCTGTATATGATATCGGATTCGCACCGGAGTGCTCTCCCACATCATCTACGACATCAACCATATTCTTCGGACGGTAAAGTCCTTAAAAAGAGACGAGGGTCTGATACCAATTGAAAGGATCGATATGGTTGACTAGAGGGGGGTGAATAGGCAACTAACAATTTTTAATCTTTTCTTTACCAAATTAAACTTTGCAACAAAATAGGTTGTCTAGATGTGCCACTAAGTGAGCAACCTATATGATGCAATAACAACTAGCACATGAGCAAGCAAGGGATACAACAGAAGTAGGCTTGCAAAAGTAAAGGCACGAAATAACCAAGAGTGGAGCCAGTGGAGACGAGGATGTGTTACCGAAGTTCCTTCCTTTTAAAGGGAAGTACGTCTCCGTTAGAGCGGTGTGGAGGCACAACGCTCCCCAAGAAGCCACTAGGGCCACCGTATTCTCTTCACGCCCTCACACAATGCGAGATGCCATGATTCCACTATTGGTGCCCTTGAAGGCGGCGACCGAACCTTTACAAACAAGGTTGGGGCAATCTCCACAACAATTGGAGGCTCCCAACAACACCACAAAGCTTCACCACAATGGAGTATGGCTTCGACGTGACCTCAACCGTCTAGGGTGCTCAAACACCCAAGAGTAACAAGATCTGCTAGGGATAAGTGGGGGGAATCGAATATCTCTTGGTGGAAGTGTAGATCGGGACCTTGTCGCCCAATCCCGAGCAAATCAACAAGTTTGATTGGCTAGGGAGAGAGATCGGGCGAAAATGGAGCTTAGAGCAACAATGGAGCTTAGAGGTGGAAAATGTAGTCAACTAGTGGTAGGAGACGCCCCTTATATAGTCATGGGAAAGATCCAACCGTTATCCACATGTCAGCCTGCGACAAGCGGTACTACCGCTCCAGGGGCTCGGTACTACCGCAAGGCCGCGCGGTACTACCGTGGCGGACCACGGTACTTCCGCGGCAGCAGCAGAGGCCGGGACTTGCCTGACTTGGGTGCAGTACTACCGCTTGCGCGGTACTGCCGCTCCCCCTTGCGGTACTACCGCAAGGCAGGAAAGTCATTGCCTATGAAGAGCGCGGATGAAATAAATTACATCCGTGCCTACTTCCGCTGGAAATGAGGCAGTGCAAAAATCCGATGCGGTACTACCGCGCACGAGGCGCGGTACTACCGTTGAGGCGCGGATGTAAAAAATCACATCCGCTCCTACTACCGTGACGCCGCGGTACTAGGTAGGAGGGCCACGGTACTACGACTCCTGGGGAGCGGTACTACCGTGGGCTCCCGCGGTACTACCGTGCTGGACGAGCGGTACTACCGTGGGGGTGCGGATGTAAAAAATTACATCCGCCCCCACTACCATACCGGAGTGGTACTACCGCTGGTGCTTGCGGTACTACCGCTGTCCAGAGGAGCGGTACTACCGTGACCCACAGCGGTACTACCGCTGGTGCTTGCGGTACTACCGCAAGTACAACAGTAGCCGTCATATTTAGGCACAACTAGGATAACGAAGAGATGCTCCAAAGTGCAAGGAAAGGTAGGACAAGTGTACGTGTTGATTCCACCCAAACCTTTCCAACGCGGACCCCCTCTTAATAGTACGGCTCTCCTAAGACTCAAATCCACCAAAGAGAAATGTAGAACAAGGCCGACTTCAATAGTCTCCGAGGGGCACCGAATCGTCTCGTGCCTGGTGATGAAGTATCTGAGAAACTCAAGGCACACGATTAGTCCGCAAAAGCATTGTCATCAATCACCAAAACACTTAAGGGATACAAATGCCCTTACAAAGACTTTATCAGGATTCTTTGGATCTTCAAAACCTGGGGGTTGAGCAACATATACTTCTTCCTCAAGCTTACCATTGAGGAATGCACTCTTCACATCCATTTGTTGTAAGATAATATCATGATGGTTAGCATAAGCAAGTAATATGCGAATAGCCTCAAGTCTAGCAACAGGTGCAAAAGTTTCATTAAAGTCAATTCCTTCAACCTGTGTGTAGCCTTGAGCTACAAGCTGTGCCTTATTCCTCACCACAAGGCCATTTTCATCTTGCTTGTTGCGGTAGATCCACTTTGTGCCAATAATGTTGTGCTTGCAAGGATCTGGACGTTTAACCAGTTCCCAGACGTTGTTGAGCTCGAACTGATGTAATTCTTCTTGCATAGATTGAATCCACTCAGGCTCCACAAATGCTTCATCTACCTTAGTGGGCTCTATGATAGAGACAAACGTAAAGTACCCACAAAAGTTAGATAAATGTGAAGCTTTTGAGCGTGTGAGAGGACCTGGTGCTTCAATGTCATCGATGATCTTCTCAATTTGCACTTCATTTGCAATACGAGGATGAGCGGGTTGTCTTCGAGGAATTTGATCCGCATTTTCTTCAGGAGCATTTTCCTCAGCACCATTTTCTTCTGGTGCGCCAGCTCGACGTTCATCACGTTCTGGAGTGAATTCTTCAGTAGATTCTTCAGTAGGAATGACATCCTCAGTGGCTTTGAACTTGATAGAATCCTCAGGTGCTGGTTCATCTATCATAGAAGGTAGGTGCTCTATTGGGTTTCTTGCCAGTGAGGAGTTCATAGGCAGTCTTCTTGAAGAATTTGTGAAGATATACTCTGTTGATGATGTGGCAAGCGGTATCAATTGCATCGATCCAGAACCGACGAGGTGTCTTGTATTCATCAAGCATAGTATGAGCCATTTCAGCGAGGGTTCTGTTTTTGCGCTCCACGACGCCATTCTGTTGAGGAGTATAAGGAGCAGATAACTCATGAGTAATACCAAGTTCATCAAGATAGTCATCAAGACCGGAATTCTTGAACTCAGTTCCATTGTCACTCCTGATGTGCTTGATCTTCACACCAAAGTTGGTTGAAGCCCTCTAGGAAAATCGTTTGAAGACTTCCTAGACCCAATACCTGACTTTTGCCTTTGTCAGCAAAGATGATATGCTTCAGATGTGACAGTGATAAGGGAGCATCCATCAATAGATTCTTGTCACCAGTCATGTGATTTGTACATCCACTATCGAGGACCCACTCATTTGCCTTGGGGTGATCATCCTCCAGATGAATTAGTGCAGCTTACAAACTCATATACTTCATCAGTGAAGAATATGACATCAGTATCATCAGGTCAATTTCATCAAGCAGTTACTACAGACAATCAGTATAAGGACGTGAGAAATGAAGGTTCATTTCATCATGATTAGCCTGCGTCCTATCAGGCACTGTTTAGGTCTCCAGCAAATTCTTCAGTCGTTTTGAGCATGACTGGAGACCTGACCCTGCATAAGAGATTAGTTCTTTTTCTTCACCACCCACATCTGGAGGGGTGGCAAAGAATTCATCACTCTACGAGCACCATATGAGAAAGGTGGCATGGACGCCAGTCCACTTCGTTTCACATAAGAGGGGTTAGGATAAGCATATGAATAAGCAGAGAAATTCTTCAATGACTTATGAACATAACGATTTGAAGAATAATGCACATATTCATAGCCCTTAGCTCTACCCTACGAAACAGAAGGGTTAGCACGATGATGATCATATGAGGACTTTGATCATTTTGAGGAATTTGATCCACGTGAGGACTTGGATCCGTATGAAGAATTTGGTTCATATGAAGAATTTGATCTGGAGTTGCTTTTCTTCACAGGTGGTGTCATGAGGACATTCACCTGAAGACTTTCCAGGCAACTTTTGGGAACCCAGATTTTCTTCATAGGGGAACCGTTCCTGCAGTTAGTTCCAACATATCTAGCAAATACTTCACCATTCTGATTTTTGAACAGTTTATAGTTAGTCAAATGACTCATCAGAAGAATGAGGAGATTCTAAATCCAGATAAGTTGGATGGATCAACTGGAGGACCCTTTGCAGCAACCCATGAGGTTTTGGGGTACTACTCAGGCTTCCAATATGTTCCATCAGCATTGAGTTTCCTCTCAAAGGCAATACCCTCTTTCCTAGGGTTTCTGTCGAGGATCTGCTTTGTGAGCACATCACAAAGAGTCTGATGCCCTTTGAGGCTCTGGTACATGCCTGTCAGGTACAATTTCTTCAGCCCTGCATCATCAGTGATACTTGCATTGTCCCCAGATGAGGAATTAGTGACAGCAGAGACATATGAAGAATTTGTAGCATTAGAAGCATTTGAACATTTAGGTGAAGAATTAGTAGTTTCACGTTCAATGCACTTCAGACATGGAGGAACAAATTCTTCCTGTGTAGCGCTGATTTGTTGAGAAAGTAATGAATCTCGCTCCTTCTGAAGATCTTCATATTCCACTCTTAGCTTTTCAAGATCTTGCTTTCTTTGAAGAGATTCATAAGAAAGCTTCTCGTGATCAGATAAGAGAGTGTTATGATGACCTTGAAGATTGTCAAACCTGGACTGAAGTCTCTGAAGATTTCCAGTCAAGGTTTTAGTGCGATCCATTTCTTCACCCAACATATCATCACTTTTGTCTAGCATGTTTTGAACCTTTTCAAAGGCCTTTTGTTGTTTCACAGCAATTTTAGCAAGTTTAGAGTAGCTGGGTTTGAGATTTTCATCAGATTCATCCTCACTTGAGTCAGAGGAGGCGTATTTAGTTACCTTGGCACCCTTTGCCATGAAGCAATAGGTGGGAGCGTAGTCATCATTGCCTTCATCAGGCTTGTTGGTGGAGTCGTTTTCTTCAGAGTTGAAGATAGACTTGCTGACGAATGCAATAGCGAGAGCTAGGCTCGCCACACCAAACTCTGACTCCTCAGACGCCTCCTCGTCCTCATGTTCCTCAGATTCAGCCTCAGAGTCCATTTCCTAGCCAATGAATGCCCGAGCCTTCTTGGAGCTGCTCTTCTTGTGAGATGAAGACCTCGAGGATTTTGATGATGAAGACTTTGAATATTTCTTATTCTTCTTTGCTTCATCAGAACTGTAATCCTTGTATTTCTTCTTCTTTGATTCCTTATCCCACTAAGGGCAATCTTGGATGTAGTGACCAGGTTTCTTGCATTTGTGGCATAGCCTCTTCTTGTAGTCACTGGATGAGGAATCATTGCTCCTTGAGGGTTTTCCAAAGCGACCACGTCTTGAGAACTTCTTCACAAGCAGTGCAAGTTCCTGGCTCAGTTCTTCAGGATCACCAAGGCTGCTAGCAGAGTCTTCATCTTCAGACTCAGAGACTACCTTGGCCTTCAAAGCACGTGGCCTGCCATAGCTCGAACCGTAGAGATCTCTCTTCTCAGCAAGCTGGAACTCATGAGTGTTTAGCCTCTCAAGGATATCAGCGGGGTCAAGTGACTTGTAGTCAGCATGCTCTTCACTCATCAGTGCCAGAGTGTCAAATGAGGAATCTAGCGATCTCAGCAATTTCTTCACCACCTCATGGTCGGTGATGTCAGTGGCGCCAAGCGCTTGAAGCTCATTTGAGATGTCAGTGAGGCGATCGAAGGTTTGCTGAACATTTTCATTGTCGAGTCTTTTGAAGCAGTTGAAGAGATTACGAAGAACGTCAACACGAGAGTCGCATTGAGTTGAGACTCCTTCATTTACTTTGGACAGCCTATCCCAAATAAGCTTAGCAGTTTCCAAAGCACTCACTCTCCCATACTGTCCTTTGCTCAGATGACCACATATGATATTCTTCGCTTGAGAATCGAGTTGCTTGAATCTCTTCACATCAGTAGCGTTCAGAGAAGGTGAGACTGAGGGAACACCATTTTCCACAACATACCAGAGATCGTTGTCAATTGCCTCAAGATGCATTCGCATCTTATTCTTCCAGTAGGGGTAGTCCGTTCCATCGAAGGTAGGACACCCAGCAGAGACCTTGATCATACCTGCGGTCGACATAACTAAAACTCCAGGCGGTTAAACCAAAATCACATAGAACAAGGGAGTACCTTGCTCTGATACCAATTGAAATTGCGTTATATCGACTAGAGGGGGGTGAATAGGCGATTTTTATGAATTCTTCACTGAGGAATTTGCTGTTGAGGAAATTCCTAAATGAAGAACTACTAGCAGCGGAATAAGTACTCAGAAGTAAACATAACAGAATACAAGCATAGTCATCATGGCGAGATGAAGACAAACACAGAGTACAGAAAGCGTAAACACGGGATAACACACGAAAGAAGACGGTCAGACTGAAGAAATTGATCTGAGGAAATTGAGAAAGTCTTCAGTCAAAGTCTTCAAATAGATATGAACAGGCACACAACAACAGACATGAGGAAATGAAAGAGTTGAGGAAATAGAACCAGTAGGCTTGGTGAAGACAATGATTTGGTAGACCAGTTCCAACTGCTGTCTCAGTTGTACATCTGGTTGGAGCGGCTGAGTATTTAAACTCGAGGACACACAGTCCTCACCGTATTCTCCTTGAGCTAAGGTCACATAGACCTCGCCCAATCACTCGTGGTAAGTCTTCAGGTGACTTCCGAACCTTCACAAACTCGGTCACTCGGCGATCCACAATTCCTCTTGGATGCTCTAGACCTTGACGCCTAACCGTCTAGAAGAAGCACAGTCTTCAAAGGTAACAAGCGTCGGATCCACGCAGGATCAATCTCTTCAGTGATGCTCAATCACTTTGGGTTGTAGGTGTGTTTGGTTTGGGTTTTCCTCACTTGATGATTTTCGCTCAAAGTCCTCGAAGGATGGGATGCTCTCAAATGACAAGTGTCAGTTTCTCTCGGAGCAGCCAACCAACTAGTGGTTGAAGGGGGTGGCTATTTATAGCCTAGGGAGTAGCCCGACATGATAAGAAATAAATGCCCTTCAATGATATGACCGTTGGGTAGATATTTTGGAACCGTTGGCGCATAGCACAGCAACGGTCGCAATTTTGACTATCAAAATCCTCAGGGCTATCATGTTCCTCACTGTGTAGGCAATTCACACTGGTGAATTCCTAACTCCTTAGTCAGAACAAATTCCTCAAAGACCAGAAGAACTTCGTCTCTGTCACTGAAGAATATGATTGAACTGTATGAGATTTCCAATGGCTTCACTCGAAGGGATTGGTAGGTGTAGGATTTTGAGTTGAGCATCACATGGAAATTTTCCTTAGTATTTCCTCGACCCCCTTTAATAGTACGGTGTTTCCTATGACTCAAGAAAGAGAAAATGAAACTATGAAAACAAAAGTCTTCACGCTTCATGTTCCTCGAATGAATACCAAGTCTTCAAGGTCACACCAATTACTTCACATTCAAAGTCTTCAGAAAGTCTTCAGATATCCAAAGTCTTCAGACGAAGAACTTCATTTTTAGGGGTTGACTTTCTCTGTAAATATTAAACACCTCATAGATTTATAGACCTGTGTACACTCACAAACACATCAGTCCCTTAACCTATAAGTCTTCAATACACCAAAATCACTAAGGGGCACTAGATGCACTTACAGGCTAATGGTAACAGGAGGCAGGGGACACAATGTTTACCCAGGTTCGGGCCCTCTCTATGGAGGTAATACCCTACTTCCTGCTTGATTGATCTTGATGAATATGAGTATTACAAGAGTTTATCTACCACGAGATCGTAATCGCTAAACCCTAGAAGCCTAGCCTATGAGATTAAGATTGTCCTCCTATGGACTAAACCCTTCGGTTTATATAGACACCGGAGGGGGCTAGGGTTACATAAAGTCGGTTATAGAGAAAGGAATCTACATATCTGAATCACCAAGCTTGCCTTCCACGCCAAGGAGAGTCCCATCCAGACACAGGAAGAAGTCTTTGTCTTGTATCTTCATAGCCCAATAGTCCGGCCCATGTTAATAGTCCGACTATCCGAGGACCCCTTAATCCAGGACTCCCTCAGCCGCCACGCTCCTCGGGCTCTCACTTCCCTGTCCAGATCTCGCTCTTAAACGAGGCTCTAGACTTAATGCGATCTCTCGCCATTACAGAAGGATCGCTACCAAATTACGCCCAGCCCGCACTATGGGCTGAGAGCGGGGAATTTTACGTCCCACCCACCACCCACTTCATAGCCACTGTCGAGGACTTAACCGACATGCTTGATTATGCTTCTGAAGACATCGACGGCATAGACGATGATGCCCGAGAAGAGCAAAGCCAAAACCCGCCACTTACCGAACGCTGGACGGCTACCTCCACATATGACGTATACATGGTGGACACACCCAAAGAAAATGACAGCGGAGGTGGGAAGGACCCATTCAAGGATTCAAGGATAATTCTCCTGTGGCACCACCAAAGCTTCGTCGTCAGCGGCACCGCTCTAAACTGCCTCGAGAAAAAGACAACAATACTGGCACCGGAGACAACAACTGTCAGGACCCCGACTCAATGCCACATCGATCTAGCATGTAACACCTCATATCACTTTGCGGCCTCATGCACGGTATCCCCACGGGTGTTGCCTTACCTTTGCCCGGGACCGTTTGCGCCTTTTGGCACACGTATATGATAGTGTCGCTAGCATCCATATGATAAGGAGCCCGGGCTGACATGGCTAGTCGTAAACCCAAAGTGGCACAAACTTACAGGGACAGGCATCCATGACCCAGCATCGAACGTGTCGGTCATCAGCGAGTGAATCCAGGCTGCAGCACTGGGCTAACAGGACTCCGGTGAACCGTGCTGTAGCGGGCTAACAGGACTCTGGTATTCATCGCGTGACATTTCCCTGAAGGGACAGACACATGAACGAAGAAGGACACATGCCGACCAGCCTAAGTGTTCCGGAGCAGTAGCAAGCTACCATGGCTCAGTGGAAGCACTAGGAGACATTTCCCGGTAAGAGAGGTGAGGGAGTCCTGGACTAGGGGGTGTCCGGACAGCCGGACTATCATCGTCCGCCAGACTCCAAGACTACGAAGATACAAGATTGAAGACTCCGTCCCGTGTCCAGATGGGACTTTCCTTGGCGTGGATGGCAAGCTTGGCGATACGGATATGTAGATCTCCTACCATTGTAACCGACTCTGTGTAACCCTAGCCCTCTCCGGTGTCTATATAAATAGGAGGGCTTTAGTCCGTAGGACAACATACATTACAGCAATCATACCATAGGCTAGCTTCTAGGGTTTAGCCTCCTTGATCTCGTGGTAGATCCACTCTTGTACTACCCATATCATCAATATTAATCAAGCAGGGCGTAGGGTTTTACCTCCATCGAGAGGGCCCAAACCTAGGTAAAATATCGTGTCCCTCGTCTCCTGTTACCATCCGTCTAGACGCACAGTTCGGGACACCCTACCCAAGATCCGCCGGTTTTGACACCGACATTGGTGCTTTCATTGAGAGTTCCTCTGTGCCGTCGCCGATAGGCCCGATGGCATCTTCAACCAACAACGCTGTCCAGGGTGAGACTTTTCTCCTCGGGCAGATCTTCGTATTCGGCGGCTTCGCACTGCGGGCTAATTCACTTGGCCATCTGGAGCAGATCGAAATCTACGCCCCTGGCCGTCAGGTCAGATTCGGAAGCCTAAACTTCATGGCCAATGTCCGCGGAGACTTGATCTTCGACGGACTCGAGCCACAGCCAAGCGCGCCGCACTGTGACGACGGGCATGATCTAGCTCTGCCGCCGAACAGTGCCTTGGTGGCCGCACACGAATCCGCTTCGGCCTTTGGTCCGGAGCCGATCGCCCAGATCGAGGGTCGGTGGATAGACGGCGCCCTGGGGGCTTCAACATCCACGGCGATGGAGCCGAACACTAATCTTGTCCCCTGCGAAACTCGTGATTCCGAGGCGCCGGACTCCTTGCCGGACTCCGAACCTCCCGCGCCCCTACCAATTGATTCGGATTGGGCGCCGGTTAAGGAATTCACCGCCGCGAACATCTTCCAACACTCGCCCTTTGGCGACATCCTAAACCCGCTAAAGCATCTCTCGCTATCGGGAGAGCCCTGGCCGGACTATGGCCAGGATGGTTGGGGTACGGACGATGAAGAAATTCAGAGCCCACCCACCACCCACTTTGTAGCCACTGTCGACGATCTAACCGACATGCTAGACTATGACTTCGAAGACAACGACGGAATAGACGACGATACCGGAGACGAACAAGAAGCAGAGCCTATAAGGCACGGGAGGACCACCTCGTCACATGACATATACATGGTGGATACCCCAAAGGAGAGCGATAACGAGGACCAACGGGCCGCGGCAGAAGATAACCCCGCCGATAAACAACCAAAACGGCGGTGCAGACGCCGCCCTAAGTCCCGCCTCGACGACAACAACGCTCCAAAGGAGCCCATAATACAGCACGGCTCACAAATGGAAGATGAACATGCAGATAAGCAACCGTCCGAACATGACGAGTCAGATAATCAGTCCAGGCCCGGCGAAAACGACAGTCCGGACGATCTCATGTCGGACACACCACCGGAGAGCAAGAACCTTCGGAAAAGACTCGTCGGCACTGCAAGAAGCCTGAAGAAGGAAAAGCGGAGGCTCAAAACAGCAGAAGACACACTCAGAATGAGGTGGAGCAAAGTACTCAAAACCGCGTATAAATACGGCAATAGCCGCCAATCAAAGAGCTATCCGAAGCGCAAGCTGCTACCAGAATTCGACGACGAGGCCATAGAGCCCCCACCGTCAAAAAATAAAGAGGCCGCCTGGTTGGATAGACGGCCATATGATAGGCCAAATTCTGAAAACAGCGCCACACATAAACCAACTAATGAACCTGGAAAGACAGATGGCCCAGTCAGGTCCATCTATGGGCCAAAGAAGAGGGCCCCAGGAAGCAAGGCAACACGTCAAGTGTCCGAAGATAGTGGCACACCCAAATACAGGGCCACCGCACACCCACTATGTTTCACCAATGAAGTCCTGGAACATGAATTCCCAGTAGGATTTAAACCCATAAACATAGAGGCCTATGATGGAACAACAGACCCTGGAGTCTGGATAGAAGATTATATACTACATATACACATGGCCAGAGGAGATGACCTCCACGCCATAAAATACCTACCCCTCAAGCTCAAAGGGCCAGCCCGTCATTGGCTTAAAAGCCTCCCAGAAAACACCGTGGGAAGTTGGGAAGAGCTCGAGGATGCGTTTAGAGCAAATTTTCAAGGGACTTATGTCTGCCCTCCGGACGCAGATGATCTAAGTCATATAACTCAACAGCCCGGAGAGTCAGTGCGGAAATTTTGGAACAGGTTTCTTACCAAAAAGAACCAAATAGTCGACTGTCCGGACGCCGAAGCCTTAGCAGCTTTTAAGCACAATGTTCGAGACGAATGGCTTGCCAGGCACCTCGGTCAAGAGAAACCGAGGACCATGTCCGCACTTACAAGCCTCATGACCCGCTTCTATGCGGGAGAGGACAGCTGGCTAGCAAGATGCAGCACCAGCGACCCAAGTACATCCGAGATAAGGGATGGAAACGGAAAATCACGGTGCAGAAAAGAACAGCGCCGGAATAAAGAGAAAAGCCCAAAGAGCATGGCAGTCAACGCCGGATTCAAACGCTCGCGGCCAAACAACAAAACAACGCCTCTTAAGGATGACGGCGATGAGCTGTCCAACTTAAACAAGATTTTGGGTCGGATATGTCAAATCCACAATACCCCCGGAAGGCCTGCAAACCACACCCACAGGGATTGTTGGGTTTTCAAATAGTCCGGCCGACTAAACGCCGAACACAAGGGGCTCGACGCGTCAAGTGAAGACGATAAACCCCACCAGCAGAGCACCGGAAAACAAAAGACTTTCCCACAAGGGGTCAAAGCAGTAAACTCACTTCATGTGATAATACGGAAAAATAGTGCGGCACTTTCTAAAAAGAGCTTCGCACGGTCCAACCCAGCAGACCATAGAGATTGGATATCAAAACCAATCACTTTCGACCACCTGGACTATTCCAGAAGCGTTCGAAACGCGGGACGGACTCCCCTGAAATTGAATCCCATAATAGACGGATTACAATTTACTAACATCCTAATGGACGGAGGCAGCGACTTAAACCTGCTGTATTCAAACACAATCCGTAAGATTGGGATAGACCCTACCAAAATTCGACACAGCCGCACTTCCTTCAAAGGAGTGACGCCAGGCCCTTACGCCAAGTGCACAGGCTCCATATTACTAGAAGTCGTGTTCGGATCACCGAACAATTTTCGACGCGAAAAATTAATTTTTCACATCGTCCCATTTAAAAGTGGATATCAAGCACTCTTGGGACGAAAGGCTTTTGTCCGCTTCAACGCCATACCGCATTACGCGTCTCTTACACTCAAGATGCCCGGTCCGCGTGGCGTCATTTCAGTGCGAGGGTCACTTAAAGACCCCGGACTCGGATAGACGAATCCGGCTTCAGCAGGCTAGGGGCTCCCTAGCCGCATACCTCTTCACAGGGGGCTGCGCGCACAAACAACCACGGGTTCATACAAACCCCGCTTTAATTATTTATATTTCTTCTTTTACACATATATTTTTCGCACGAACCGTTTTCAAACTAAGCGTTCTTCTCTTTTTACAGATGAACAACGTGCATACCCGTCCAGGATAACGGCGCAACGGAGACACAGGCGCAGACGTGCAGTAGGGACCTGTTGTGAGGATTCTTTTCAGATTAAGACCCTGCGTAAACCTTTTTTACTGTCTCTTGTTGTTATTCTCCCTTGGTTTCTTCCTATAGCCAAAGCGGAGCCTAACGTTTTGGCATCGGCCGCGTCAGAAGACCATGCCCATACCTGGACACTAGGGGCTTAGGGCATTGTTCTGCCCATTATTATAAAGACCGAACACCTTAGGGAGTGTTCAGCGTCTCGAGTTAGGCATTATATGCATCAGCTCCAAATCATGTCTTTGGTCAAATGTTGGGTTTGCCCGGGTCCTGTGTTTTGCTGCCTTACGTTCCGTATCATCGGCTAACGCGACACCAGGAGAACTACTGCGATTGTGCCCCAGTTCGGTTGGGCGAGCACCTCGGTAGAGAAAGCCAAAAACTGACTGTCATGATACAGCGAGAGACTGGTCAACCACTCGATCAACTACCGGAATGTTTAGAATTCCCCGCTTTGACGAAGGACCGTTTCCCGGTCAGGCACACACGCGCCCTGAATTCGGAGAAGTGCGGTGCCACCAGGGGCTATATCGTAGCCCCACCCTCGAGCTCCACTGGCTAAGTGAAAGTGATAAAGCATTATAGTCCGGATTGCCTCATTCGCTACGCTACCACCTCCTTACACAGGACCAAGACGTCGGATTAAGTGTGAAAACGCACTATTTTTGCGAACACCCCCGCACCTTGTGCGTGGGGGCTGAAGCCGAAGACTGCAATCTTTCAAATTATACAAATGTATACGTAAATGGCCGCACAAGAGAAGTTTTACTACTTGGGACGCACAAGTATTAAAAGCAGTTATAACATAATCATCGTTTTACAAGCTAAAACGTTCATTTGAACATGACATTTTTCGAGCACTGCGACTCTATTACACGAGCGCCACACATAACTTCCCCGAAATAGTGCTCGGCGGGGAGCCGGCTTTCATCCGAACCCTGGGCGGCAACAGCGGTGGCATCCATCTCAGGACAATGCGCCTTCACACGGGCAAGAGCCATCCGCGCGCCCTCGATGCAGGCCGACCGCTTCATCTCCTTGATATGCGGCACCGCTCCAAGGAATTGCTGCAGTAAGCCGAAGTAGCTCGTCGCCTTGGGCCTCTCTGGCCAGACATGAGCCACGATGTCAGTCATGGCAAGTCCGGATAATCTATTTAGCTCGGCCCATTCGGCCAACCGGTCGGTCAACGGAAGTGAGCGATCCGGACTATGGAATTGAGACCAAAATAGCTCTTCTGTCTCGTGATCCTTCTGGCTCCGGAAGTGCTCAACGGCATCAGCCGCACTTGCCGCTAAGTCCATATACGGATCCTCCGCACTCCACAGCCGATCAAATTGAGCATACTTTTGATCCATAAACCGGCGACGCAGCAAATAAGGCTTGCCAGCCACGATATCTCCGGCCTGGCGCAGCTCCTCCCTCATGGCCTGCATTGCAGAACGGGCATCCTTGGCCTCGGCGGTGGCCTTCTTCAGGTCTTCCCGCTCCGATAAGCGCTCCTTTTCAAGAGCCTCATTGCGGTCGGCAGCATCTTTTACTTTCACGGCCAATTCGGCCACCTCTTCCCTGCTTAGGCAGTGAGCAGCCCTTTCGGCTTTCAACTCCTCGGCTGCCCTTGAGGCAGCCGCGTCACTCCTTCGGGCTTGCTCCTTAGCTTGAGCAACTTCGGCCCGAAGGCTCTCCACAGCAGCAGCACCATCTGTATAACAGCATATAATTTATCAGCAGAGGGCTTTGACCCCGCTAATAAACCGACCGTGGAGAACTCATTTACCTTGCGACTCGTCAAGTCTCCGGTTGATAAGTGCGATGTCCGCATCCGCCGCGTCAAGTTGCCGCATTAACTCGGCAACCCCACTAGTCCGGCTAGCCCTCGGACTATCCGCCACCTACATAGGGACGGTGACATTCATTACTTGCGATTTCGATCCTCGGCACGCTGTTGTCTTCGACAACCTACCGAGTCTCAGGGGCTACTATCTATACAGAGCACACTTTTATGTGTAAAACTGTCAAAAATAGAAGGTGCGTCATTTTCGCGTACCTCAAATCCCGCCAGCAAACTCATAGCGGCGTTACGCAATCCTCTCTCCGCGGACAAAATCCTTCCAATCACCATGTGCATCAACGCACGATGATCTTCTGAGATGGACGCCCTCTCAAGTAGATTCTTCAGTTCTCCCGGCCGGATACTAGCGGGCGCCGAACTCTCCGGCCCCTCCGGACTCGGGGATACCCTCCGTGACGATACTTCAGGCTCGTCTGCCTTATCGGATGGCGCAGCAGACGGGGGCGTTTCGCTCTCCATCATCTCTGGAAGAAGGTCCCCCGAAGACGAACTCATCTGCGAAGGCTGCAAATCCGAACTGCAAGATAAAAATTTCGGTTACCCACAGATGCACAAATGGAGGTATTTTCTTACTAATGAAATTCCCTTTTCATACTCACGGCTCGCTGGAGGGCTGATTCTTTGGCGATGATTGTGCGTCCGGATTCTCCCCGGACGCCGGACCCCAGGGGGAAGATCTCTTTCCCCGTTTAGGGGCTTTGGCCTCCGGATCTTCGGAGGCGGTCCTCTTCTCCCCCTGGAAGGAGGGGTTCTTGATTCCCCCCTCTTCAGACGCCCCTTTTGGCGAAATGTTAGCTCCTCTATTTTCCCCATCGCTCCCTTCTGTGGGCGCGACCTCCAACATTCTGACCAGCACGGGCTCCAGTGCGGTCTCTTGGAGGGGGGCCGGACACCTTATCAGCCTTGATCACGCCACCCACTCCTGTGAAGAGTAATGGGTCAGGAGGCGAACTCTAGAAAGGCAGATAAACAGAATGTTCGGACTCTGAGCTATTTACCTGAGTATCCGGGCGATTGCGGCTTAGGCCTACGTCCTCGGCTAATTCCGGACACGCCACCTGCGGTCCGAAGAACAACTTGTACATCTCCACGGGTGTAGCACCCATGAAGTGTTGGAGAATCCGAGGTCCCTCCGGGTTGAACTCCCATAGACGGAGAGGACGGCGTTTGCAGGGCAGGAGATGCCTGATTAGCAGAACCTGCATCACCATGATCAGATTGATCTCCCTCGCTTGGAGGTCTCGAATCCGGCCCTGCAGTGAGGGCACGTCTTCGAACGGCCCCCAGTTGAGCCCTTGGTTGACCCACGACATCAGTTAGCGTGGAGGTCCCGAGCGGAATGAAGGCGGCGGCTTTTGCTTGCTGCCCTTCGGAGCAGTGATATAGAACCACTCCTGCTGCCACGGTCCGAGTTCCTCTTGGAAGGAACCCTCAGGCCACGGGGCATCGGCCTTTTTGCTTGTGGCCGCCCCGCCGCACTCCGCTTGACGCCCCCCGATCATCTTCGGCTCCACATTGAAGGTCTTCGGCCACAGGCCAAAGTGGGGAGTGACGCGGAGGAAGGCTTCGCAGACGATAATGAATGCAGAGATGTGGAGGATGGACTCCGGAGCCAAGTCGTGAAAGTCTAGCCCATAGTAGAACATGAGCCCTCTCACGAAGGGATCCGTCGGGAAGCCTAAACACCGACGGAGGTGGGATACGAAGACAACGAACTCACCGGGCTCGGGGGCAGGCATGGCCTGCCCTTGGGCGGGCAACCTGTGCGAAACCTCATAGGCCAGGTACTTGGCCTCGCGTAACTTCAATATGTCCTCCTCCGTGACGGAGGAGGGCATCCACCGGCCCTAGAGGTCGGAGCCGGACATGGTTGAGAATCTGAACCGCTCGAATCTGAGGCTCTGGGTGTTGGAACTGGGAGCGAGGAGGAGATTCGATGCGAGATTGAAGAACAAGGACAAGCCTTGGTCCTCTTATAAAGAGGAAAAAATACCAAGAGCCGTCTCCGTGACCGTTTGGGATTCACCTTCGATAGAGGAGGCGTGGCGACGGGAACGGTTGGGTTACCCACACACGTATTGATGAGAATCCCGGAATAAGGGGAACACGATCTCTGCTTCGATAAGACGTGCCAAGGAAACCGCTTCGCTAAACGTGCTGAGGTGGTATAGTAAAAAACGATTCAAACAGTGGCTTGGTAACGGTGTGATGTCACGCCGCATAATACGTCAGCAGATTGAACTAGTGTAAATTTTATTCTCTCTACGGTGGAATGTGTAAATTATTTTGCAGAGCCGGACACTATCCTGGTGTTCATGATCTTCTCTGGATTATTCAAGGGAGGAACCTGCCTTGCAATGCCGAACATTATGCACGCCGGACTTATCGTCATTGAAGTGTGGTTCAGGGGCTACTGAGGGAGTCCTGGACTAGGGGGTGTCCGGACAGCCGGACTATCATCGTCCGCCGGACTCCAAGATTACGAGGATACAAGATTGAAGACTCCGTCCCGTGTCCGGATGGGACTTTCCTTGGCGTGGAGGGCAAGCTTGGCGATACGGATATGTAGATCTCCTACCATTGTAACCGACTCTGTGTAACCCTAGCCCTCTCCGGTGTCTATATAAACCGGAGGGCTTTAGTCCGTAGGACAACATACATTACAGCAATCATACCATAGGCTAGCTTCTAGGGTTTAGCCTCCTTGATCTCATGGTAGATCCACTCTTGTACTACCCATATCATCAATATTAATCAAGCAGGACGTAGGGTTTTACCTCCATCGAGAGGGCCCGAACCTGGGTAAAACATCGTGTCCCTCGTCTCCTATTACCATCCGTCTAGATGCACAGTTCGGGACCCCCTACCCGAGATCCGCCGGTTTTGACACCAACAAGAGGCTACTAAGGATAAACAACTAGATAGTCAGATCCCACACATACCAAGCATTTCAAAAACATACACACAATATGCTCGATATGTGCAAATACAACATGGCATCACAACATGACTGTACAACTCAAGTATTTTATTCAATAGGCTCCGAGGAGCGAGATATTACAAACATGGGTCTCACGACCCAACATTCAGAGCATACAAGTCAAGCACAAGCGGAAGCTTATCATGTCTGACTACAGACATCTACAAATGAAAAAGGCTTAGAAGCGTGACTATACACCAGATCCTGCCGAGGGCACAAGATCGTAGCTGAGGTAACAAGCTAAACATCGAAGTCCACAAGGTAATACTAGTGAGACTGAAGTCTCTTTGCAAAACCATAAATAGGCAAACGTGAGTACAAATGTACCCAGCAAGACTTACATCAGAACTATCTACATATGCATCATTATCAACAAAGGGGATGGTGGAGTTTGACTGTAGCAAGCCAACTTTGACTCGGTGGCTATCCTGAACTACGACTGCAATGTAACTCTTTTGAGGTGGCGCACACGAGTCCACATATTCACCATATCAATACACCACTATGAATCCGCGCCCGTCTCCCTACGAGAACGCCATCCATAGCACTCACGCTTATCTTGCGTATTTTAGAGTATCCACTTTCACTTGTCTATGCACTATACAGGCAACCCAGAAGTCCTTTACCGCGGACACGGCTATTCGATTAGATAATGTTAACCCTGCAGGGGTGTACTTCTTCACACACGCTCTCGCCACTTACCGCCATTTACACGTCATGTATCTCGGCAACCTTCAAACGGAAGCCTGGCGAGGGAGTCAGCCACGACCTGACTAACCACACAAGTCTCTCGTCCAGGTTTATCGCCTATTCGGGTTCCATCCGCAAGGAGATCCGGCCGGGGTGTCGCTCACGGCCCCAAATGATGTCTGCAGGGTTCCCAAGTCCACCATCCGGGTGCCACTTGGTACACCGGGCCACTGTGCCTAGTCTGTCCCAAGCCAACCTGTACCGGGTGCCACTTGGTAGACTACTAACACTACCTACAAACACTAGAAACTAGTTGCAACTCCTGGACAGAGATCGAGTTGATTAATAAGTCGAGAGGGGCACTTAAGCATTCCAATGTGCGGTAGTAGCTGTTCATGGATTACAAACACAGAACTCAGTTCCTGAGGACGGTTTCAATGAGACAACCCACCATGTACTCCTACATGGCCTCTCACCGCTACCTTTACCAAATCGTGTTCACACACAGTAGGACATGTTTACACACCTCCAATTCATCCCCGATGAATCAGACCCGACACAACTCTAAGCAATAGCAAGCATGACAAACAAGCATGAAAGAGTAGGCACATCAGGGCTCAAACAACTCCTACTCATGCTAGTGGGTTTCATCTATTTACTGTGGCAATGACAGGTCATGCAGAGGATAAAGGGGTTCAACTACCGCAGCAACTAACAGTTGTATCGTTGTTGTCCTAATGCAGTAAAATAGAGCAGGAGTGAGAGAGTAGGATTGTATCGGAATAAACAAGGGGGTTTTGCTTGCCTGGCACTTCTGAAGATAATATAGCTCTTCATCGGTGTCACCGAACTCATCGTCGAAACCACGTCTATCGAGAAGGGACAAACATCGGCAAAACAAGGAAGAACACAATCAATGCAATGCACAATATGATGCATGATCATGACATGCCAATATGCTGTGATTTGTACTAATGCATCTAGCAACAATTTAAATGAGGTCCATATGAACCAAGGGTTCATATGCAAACTCCATAAGGGGTATTTAAAATCCCATTATCATGTTTTCACTTATACAGGGTGTATAAGTTGGTTGAACATGCATGAAAATGGTACAGATGGATAGATTGAATTTTTCTGATCATTTTTCATATATAAATTATTTCATTCTGAGCTACGGTTATTTTTAGAGGTTTTCCGAGGCTTTTGAAAATTCCTCAATTCAAGTTTCATTTGAATTTAAACATGATGCAAGCAAGATGCAAACACTAGGCAGCACCAGAAGCTAGGGATGTGACAACTCACCCCCACTAAGCAAAAATCTCATCCCGAGATTCAAGCATAGGGTAAGATGAAGGGGGAATGCAAAATAACACAATCTTCACGATCCAGGTTGCACTTCATAAGGACGTTGATTCGATCATCATCTTTGTCGCAACGTCTTGCTCTGAGAACTCCATCTAACATGACAACGAGAGGAAAGGGACAACTCTAGAAGAATCGATCTTCTCAAAGATCGAGCAACTCAGGGTCAACTCATGGAGTGAGGCATTGAAACATCTCTTGAGCTGACACACAAAACACACATCAAGAGAGAAGGAAAGAACCAGATGACGAGGGTTCAAGTTGGTAGGCCACGATTCCACGCTTGAGTGAGATGGTGCATGGCTTCAAAGTAGCGATGAAATAATTGCCATGATTCCATAACGGGGCACCTTAGAGAAGGTGACTTGTAGAAATATCCCCTAAAGTGGGAAAAAGAATTACCTTTGATTCAGGGATCATTGAAACTCCTTTTATCAGCCTAAGGCATATCACAATCGATCATTCAAAAGAGTTCGAAGAAGTGGCATACTCTGATTGGAAAGGGAGCTACGGTAATAGAACAACTCGGCAAACGGGAGGCACATTCAAATTTGATATCGAGGATAAAAACCTAGTGACTGAGCGTGCTCTCAAGAACTTGAGCATTTCCATACTCATCAAGGTCTTACCAACATCAGTGCCAAGGATCCTGGCAACACATCTTACTACCACGATGAGTACCGGTGGAGGATGCAGGAGCAAAGGAAGATAACACTTTCTCAGATTTCACCTTGGCGGGGCCAAGGAAACAAAATTTGGATGATCGACCGAGAGACATTTAGCACTCCGCTTCTAATGTTCTCCTTGATGTACCAGCTTAACCCAATACCAGTCGGTATCTGGAACATCAAGTAAAGGTTTGACTTCGGGAGAACAAAGGATCCATAAGGAACAACTTCTAAAATAAGTCGCACGACATCCTTATGGAGAGGATGGTCAACTTGCTCAGTTAAGATGCTACAATAATAGATCTTCGGCTAGGTGTCTCGGCCAACATCAACCTTGTCGGGACCTACATCATAGATCTTAGAATAGTTCCAACCATCATATCTGCCCGAGATTCAGATCTGGTCGCTAACAGGACATTTCAGACATCATGTCTGGAAAAGAAATTTTGCAACACAAATTGACGGGATGACATTGCGAGATTCTCGGGAAATGAACTACGATAGCAAACTCCAAGGCATGAGCTGGTTCTGCTACACACATGTGACACGATGTCCCAGACAAGCATGACCACGTGGTAGTCTTACAATAAAACACTACCGAGTTCTGGTTGGGAATCATCATTGAGGATATCGAAGTCCTTGCATAAGGCATGCTCTTAAGAAGGAACTTCTTCTCCTTGAACAAGTCAATCAGTGGCTTGGTGTGCTACAGAACACATATAGAATGAAGGTAGCTAATCTCACAATCCAATGTATACTTCGCACATGCATGACTGACTTGGGATGATTCCAAAGGAAGCAAAAACAATCTTTCTCGGATCCCCGACGACAACTTACACCAAGTGCACGTGAATTAGAGAAAGTCACTTCTTTCATCCGAACATATACCTCATGAATGGAATACGAAGGTATTGTTTACAAAGTTTCCAATACTAGATGGATGTTCAACATGATCATGGAGAAGATAAAATGCTACTGATGGGCTCAACAACAAGTCATTGGGATGACCATATAAATGGAATTCCATAATTATGTGAACAAGGACATAGCATTGGTCAGACCCAAAAGATGTAATGGTGTATGCTCGAGGGATAACCGCGAGTAAGACAACATTACGAATATCGTTGGTTCTAACTTGATTTGACGATGGCCCACACTCAAATCAAGGTTTGGGCAAGACGATAGGTTCAACAACTGATCATGAGGACCAATCGATGAAGAAATCATCTTTCTACAACAAACACGCACAAAGATATCCCTTTGGAATGAACTGAGTCGGACAAGCTTTTATCTTCCAACTCTCCAAGTTGTTTTTTAGCTTAACCAACTTGCTTAGGGTATCGGACATGGATTCTTGGAGAAAGGATGGTTTACAAGAATACCAACTTGATCACGAGCTCAACATAACAGTCAGGGATAACCTGGTAACACTTCCGAGAAGATATTCGGAAAATCACAAACCACCGGTATGTTACTAAGCTCGAGATCAATCTTTCTTTTCAGGGCAAGACGATGTGATCAAGAGAGTGATGGATTGACACAATCCTATCTCATTGATCGAGGAGTGCACTAGGGAAAATGGACTAGGTAGCATGATCAATCTTAGGATGATGATTCAGAAACCAACACGCTAAGAATGAAATTATTGTCCATTAACTACCAAGCAACAAGGTTGCTAGGAGTATTGAATTCACACATCACGATTCACTTGTCGGCATTACGGTTGCGACAACACGGAACCGAGGGATGAATAATGATGGCGAGAAGTATCACTACGTCAAGAATTCACAAGAGCCGGTGCAATTCTCATGAAAATCTTGACATAAAGATGGTAATACTTCAGGGTAGAACAGAATGAAAAGCTGGGTTGGCATTTTGATCTACGGAGCACAACTATTTTGACCTAATCCTGGATATCGATGAGGTACTTGAGTTTGTTTCTCCTAGTCATCCTGAATAGAATGGCTTGACGGACCACAAGAATAATAGGCACCATTGAACACGAATGCACAACTATTCCTGGCTATCAATTGATAGACTAGGGTCGGAATACAGCTGAGGAGGGTCAACTCAAGGAACTTATATCTTTCTGAGTTGTGGATGCATAGATTAGTATGTCGAACCAAGTTCAACAGGTTTCTTCCGGATAACCCATGCAGAAAAGGTAGAACTGGTAGAGTCACGATATAGAATGGAGAACTCATCGAGAGCACTCTTGTTGTGATCTCTTGGTAGAGTCACGATATAGAACTGGTACAGATGGATAGATTGAATTTTTCTGATCATTTTTCATATATAAATTATTTCATTCTGAGCTACGGTTATTTTTAGAGGTTTTTCCGAGGCTTTTGAAAATTCCTCAATTCAAGTTTCATTTGAATTTAAACATGATGCAAGCAAGATGCAAACACTAGGCAACACCAGAAGCTAGGGATGTGACAACAACACTCCGAATAACACCGAAGACCAAGAAGCCCCTGTCAAACCACAATCCGAACATGATGAGTGGGAGGAGGGGCAAGTCAACCATGACGATCCCATCGGGAACGAGGGCTCGGAGGATGGTAGTTACGTACCGATCTCCCAGGAAGACGAGAGCCTAGGAGATGAAGAATTCATCATGCCAGAGGAACCCTTCGAACAAGAGCGCTTTGAGCGTGGGCTGATAGCCACGGCAAGAAGCCTGACAAAGAAGCAGCGACAGCTTCAAGATGATTAGGATCTGCTAAATAATAGATGGACTGATGTCCTAGCAACCAAGGAATACGGCCTCGAACGCCCAACCAAGAGTTACCCAAAGCGCAAACTACTGCTCCAATTCGACGATGAGGCCCCAGAGGCTATACTGCCCAAGCGTAACACTACCGACAGACCTGACCGATCACCACGTGGCCGAGACAGAGCAGCAACTCAAGCCAAACACCCGCCTGCACCACCCTGTCGTAAAGGTAAAGAGACAGCAGCTGCAGGATACACTTACGACCTACGATAGGACCTGGATAATAGAGCCGGTCAGACCAGATCAATATACGAATCAAGGAGCCGAGCCCCAGCACAAGAAGATGGCCATCAAGCCTTGCGTGACAAGCATAACTTCACCCGGGATGAAAACCTCATACGGATTCCATCCGAACTGCGCCGTGATGTGGCCGATATAGAGGCGTCGTGCACCCCCTATGCTTCATTGATGAGTTGATGGAACACCAGTTTCCAGAATGGTTTAAACCCATGAACATCAAATCATATGATGGCACGACGGATCATGCAGTGTGGATCAAAGATTTCCTTCCCCACATTCACATGGCTCGCGGTGATGATCTACATGCCATCAAATACCTCCGTCTCAAACTTAAGAGACCAGCTCGACACTGGTTAAATAGCCTCCTAGAAATCTCTATTGGGAGTTGGGAAGACCTGGAGGATGCCTTTAGAGACAACTTCCAGGGCACCTATATCTGGCCTTCGGACGCCGATGACCTTAATCACATAGTCCAACAGCCCGGGGAGTCGCCCAGAAAATTCTGGACCCGGTTCCTAGTCAAAAAGAACCATATTGTCAAGTGTCCGGACGCTGAGTCTCTAGCAGCCCTCAAACACAGCATCTGCGATGAATGGCTTGCCCGACACCTCGGCCAAGAAAAGCCAAAGTCTAGGTCAGCCCTCACATCACTCATTACCCGCTTTTGCGCGGGTGAAGAGAGCTGGCTTGCGCGTAGCAACAACAGTACCAGCGATCCTGTCACTTCCGAAGCAAAGAACAAAAATGGTAGGCCCCGACGCAACAAAAACAAGCATCAAAACAACACTGACAATACCGAAGACACGACGGTCAACGCTGGATTCAGTGGCTCCAAGCCCGGTCAGTGGAAGAGGCCATTCAAAAGAAACAAAGACGGTTCATCTATCCTGTACCAAATACTCGATCGACCTTGCCAGATTCACGGCACCCCGGAGAAACTTGCCAACCATACCAACAGAAGCTGTTGGGTTTTTAAGAAGGTCGGGAAGTTAAACACCAAACACACGGGGAAAAGGTCGCCCGGCGAGGATGACGATGAGGAGCCTCGCCCACCAAACAAAGGGGGACAGAAGAAATTTCCCCCCGAAGTCAAGATGGTGAACATGATGTACGCTACCCACATCCCCAAAAGGAGCGCTAGTGCGCGTTAAGGGACGTCTATGCAATAGAGCCAATCACCCCAAAATTCAACCCATGGTTAGCATGCCCAATCACCTTCGATCGCCGGGACCATACGACCAGTATCTGTCATGGAGGTTCAGCTGCATTAGTCCTTGATCCGATTATCGATGGATTCCACCTCACGAGAGTCCTCATGGACAGCAGCAGTAGTCTTAATCTGCTCTATCAGGACACAGTCCGGAAAATGGGTATTGACTCGTCAAGAATCAGACCCGCTAAAACTGCCTTTAAAGGTGTAATACCTGGTGTAGAGGCCTGCTACATGGGCTCAATCACATTGGAGGTCGTATTCGGTTTGTCGGACAACTTCTGAAGCGAAGACTTGATCTTCGACATCGTCCCTTTCTGCAGTGGCTATAACGCACTGCTCGGACGAACCGCGTTTGCCCGCTTCAATGCGGTTTCGCACTACGCTTATCTAAAACTTAAAATGTCAGGCCCACGCGGTGTTATAACAGTTCACAGAAACATGGATCGTTCTCTCAGTACTGAGGAAGACACCGCGGCCCTAGCAGTGGAAGTACAGGTCGGCCTTATCAAGCCGAGCTCCACATCGGCATTTAAGCCGCCGGACCCTGTCAAACGAGTCCAGACTACCTAGCAGAAGGATAGTCCAGCTCATCAGGAGCTCGACTAGCAATCCGGCCTCTGTCTTCTCCCCAACCAAATAGCAGCGTATGTACCGCGTGCTCATAATTACACACTAAAAATACCAGGGGCGACGATGGAGGCATATCGAGGATGAGGTCCACAATGCAGCTCAACCGTGTCCGAACCCCCATCCATCTTTTTCTTAACTTCGTTTTCCTTTTCAGGATTGTTACAACCTACATCGCCCTTTTTAACGTGTCAAAGTGCCCCTTTTCCGGCCCCTTATGAAAACTTATTCATTAATCCTCTCAAAGGATCACACACCAAGGCAAAAAGAAGAGCAGATGTACGGTGGAGTACCTAAAGGATCTTTCGAGATCACCTCGCCCAATGTTCTTAAATACTTGTACACAGCTTTCCCTTGCGATCGGCATGTAAATAGCCTCGATGCTTATAGCATTATTTGTACAAATACATTTTGATGTATCAATCGGACTCTAATGGAAATAGTTTTATTCCTTCTTCTGGATTCTTTTTTATCATCTGATTGCCATGTACAACTCGGCCTGACCTAAATCGCTAGGGGCTCCATTCAGTCGCGTACATCTATTAAATTTATTATAAGTCTGAACACTTTCACAAGTGCAATTCGGCGTCCTGAATTTAGCATTATATGCATCAGCTCCGAATCATGTCTTGGGTCTATAGTTCGGTTGCCAAGCTCCTGTGGTTACTACCTTACATTCCGATTATTCGGCTAAGGAAGTAAAGGGAGAACTACTGTGATTGTGTTTCTGGTTGGCTGGACAAACACCTCAATAGA
This sequence comes from Triticum dicoccoides, assembly GCF_002162155.2. Classification (NCBI taxonomy): domain Eukaryota; kingdom Viridiplantae; phylum Streptophyta; class Magnoliopsida; order Poales; family Poaceae; genus Triticum; species Triticum dicoccoides. The sequence continues at coordinate 287,151,859 of NC_041391.1, forward strand.
GAAAGCTGAAAACTGACTGTCATGATGCGGCAAGAGCTGGTCAACTATTCGGTGACTCAGTATAAATCTCTTGCGATTTTTTCCGTGTCACATGAAGGACTAGTTTTAACCTGGTTAGGTGTTTACAGCACCAGAGTTCGGATCGCCGATCAATACCAGGGGTTGCGCCTATAATTCTATCGCCAAACTCCTATGGCTAAGTGAGAGTGATAAAGCCGTATAGTCTGATTGCCTGGTTCACTGCACTAGCACCTCCTTCAAGGACCAAATCATTGAGTCAAGTGTGTTTTTGTGCTGTTCCGAACACTCACGTAGTATCTACGTGAGGGGCTGAAGCCGACGACTGGCCAACTCTCAGACTTAATAAATGGCCGCAACGGAGGATAAATAAATTCAGAGAAAACAATACTAACATTATACGAGCGCTTTGTTTTCATTACACAGTTTGGGCATTGCGGATACATTCATTCAAACATCACGTCCTTCAAACATAGGCCCTCTATAATGCAGGATCCTTCAAGGACGACACTGAAATACTTCTCTGGTGTGCGATGCTCCTTGCCGGCGGGCGGTCCCTTGGTTGCAAGACTGGTGGCGTTCATCTTCGCCCACTGTACCTTGACACGGGAACACCATCCGGGCACCTTCCATGTAGACTGACCACTTTATAGCATCTAACCATGGGCAGGCATCGACCAGCCGCTTCACAAGCCCAAAGTAGCTATTAGGTATTGGTTTGGCTGGCCAGAGACGGACTATGACATCCTTTATGGCCAGTTCGGCCATCCTATGTAGCTCGGTCAGCTGTTTCAGCTGATCGCTAAGGGGCAAGGGCTGCTCTACCTCACGGTATTGTGACCAAAACAATTTCTCTGTTGAGCTCCCCTCTTCGGCTCGGAAGAAATCCGCAACATCTGCAACACTTCTGTAACGCCCCGAGTTCGATGCGCCAGGTGTCTTCCAGTTATTTGCCGTCGTTGCCATGTCATTCGCTTGTGTGTTGCACTTTGCCTTGTCATCTTGTTTTGCTTTGTTCCTTTATTTGTTGCATATGCCATGCTCCTCATTGTTATATTGCATTCCCTCTTGTCATTTTGCATGCTAGACATATACCTTTTTGGTAATCATCATGTTGTTGCCATGTTCATCTTGTGCATTGCCCTTTATATATGTTGTGTGTTGCTCTAGTTGATGTGTGTGCATCACCCTTTGCTATCGCTCTCAAACCAAGCCATGCACCATCACCTTCTCCTTCCTCTTCTTTTACTCCTTTATGCAAGTGCCATTTCTCCCTTCTCCATTAATGTTCAATCTTTGCCAATAAATCATGCACCATGCCTTATACCTCTCTGTCAAGTTTCATCCTTTTGGGAGTTGTTTTGGTTGGGTTCAAAAATGGAGCAAGTTTGAATTTAATTCAAACATGATTTATTTTTCTGCCTCTAAAAATGCCGAACTCAATTTTATCAAATTCCACATAACACCAGGGTCCTGAGGATATTTTCATATCTCACACGCCACTCTCCTATCCCTGTGCATTTTGTTTTCTCCGTTTTCTGTTTGAAGAACAGAAAGAAAGAGAAGAATGCATACAGGAGAAGGGCTTTACCTGGACTCCAACCTTCTAGCACCGGTTCCATGAGCATCATCGTCCAGCCCACTAGTGCGCGTCCCCAGCCCGCTCACCACCTCGCAGCCTCCCTCCTCCTGGTAAAATTCCCACGCTGGCACTATTTTCACTTCGTCGGGCCCGCTTGCCAGCCTCACCAGTCCGCTCCTTTCTTCCACCTCGATCGTTCTCTTTCTCTCTCGCAGTAACTCGCATAGCCGACGAGGCACATGGCCATGGTAGCTGAGCTAGCCGCACCCGCACCCCTATTTAACCCCTCTTGGCGTCCGAGCCCTCCTAGGGTTTCCCTCTTTCCCTCTCGCCGCCGCCACCTCTTTCCCTTCCCTCTGCTTCTTCTTTCACAAATCAGAGGACCGAGAGCAGAGTGATAAACCATCGACGTCCATCGTCGTTCTCGTGGCCGGAGGGCCTCAAGCTCATCTTCGACATGTCCTCCTGCACCCCGTGTTCGTCCCCGACCGATTCCGATGGGTGGCTGGACTGGATCGCCTCCACGCCGTCGTCCACATCCACGTCTTCGCCTTCTTCCTCTGCCTCCTCTACGTCATGAACACCGGCGACCAGCGCATCCTCCGACCGTCGTCGACATCGTACGACTCCAGTAGCACCCCCACAGTGAAGCCCCGCTCCTCCCCATCTCTCTCTCCGATTCAATTCTGTCATCGTAGTCGTCTTCCCGAGTCGCTGACTCCATATCCGCCATGGACGAGTTTCGGAAACTCACCTCGCATGCTCCTGCACACTCCCGCATGCGCTCGACCCTCTCTGTTCACAATCGCACTACGCAAGACCGAAGCGCTGCACGTGTAGCAGCCGCGGAACACCACCCGCGCGGCTTCGGTCGTCATCTTCTCCATGTCCGAGACGGGCTCCTGCTCGTGCCCGGACACCCGCACGCACGGCTGCACCCTCACAGGGCACACACCCACGCACGCGAGTGCACGCGCAAGGGCCTCGCCTTGCCCCGATTGCATATGCCAACTGCATCTTGTACGCATGGACGAGGTGCTCGAGCTCCTCACACCCATGCGCCTTCTGCACATACGCGCACAGCACACGCGCGTCCCACCACCGCTTCCCTCGCAAGTTTCCGCACACCCGCCGCAGGTTCATAACCCCAATGGTCGTCGCTTGCGCTTGTCGTCGCCGTCGGTTGTCGCCGTGCAGCCATGGCCAAGCTCGACCTGTCGTCAGATAGCTCAAGAGGGCTTGGGAGCAGTTTGTATCACGAACACTAAGCTAGCCCAGTGGCCTATCACTCGTGCACACATCCAGGAGGTCCTGGGTTCGAGTCCCAGGCGCCCCAATTTTTCCTCTGTTTTTCCTTTACTGTTGCACGCACACACCCATAGCCGGTTGGGCCCGATTTCAGTTCTAGGCCGCGGCACTATGTTGCTTCTGGCCCGCGTATGTGTATTTGTCCTGCTGTGTGGTTCTAGCATTTTCCAGTGCATGCATATTTACAGAAATGCCATCATTTTGAATTGTGCATAGCTAAATATCCATGTATTCAAATAGATCATGTCATATATCTAAAATGCTCAGATTTTCCTCTACTTTCATAATCTGCAATTTTCATCCATGTTTAAAATGTTTAAACTTGTTGGTTGCATTATTTTGCATCAATGACATGTTAAAATGGTTTATTTCATAACTAAATAACCGTAGCTCCAAATTTAACAAACTTTATATGTAAATGGGGTGGAAAAATGCATAGAATAACATGGTGCACTTTCTTTTTCTGTTTAACAACTCTAAAATGTGGTTTAGGCAGAATAGTACAAAATTCGAAATATGGACATGAGGATTTTCCGGAATTGTTGTTTGTTGTTTCCGGCCTCATTTAAACTTGCCTAAATAGTTAGTTTACTTATGTTTCACCTCTTTCCACGTTTATAACAACATGTAATATTGCTGTGTTCCTAAACAAGAGTGAACTAAATACTTGCATGTGGTGTTTCTTCAATATGCAACTCGTTGCATAGTGCGCTCCACTTAACTTGTAGTATTGTTTGTTGCACTTTGCCATGCCATGCCTCATAATACCGGACATGCATCATACTTGTTTGTGCATCATGCCATGTTTATGCTTGTGTGTTTACCATGTTGTTTGTTTCTTTCCGGTGTTGCTTCTTAGTTCCGGTAATATTGCGATTGTGAGGATTCGTTCGACTACTCCCGTTCGTCTTCTTCATGGACTCGTTCTTCTTCCTAGCGGGATCTCAGGCAAGATGACCGTCACCCTGGATCTCACTACTATCATGGCTATGATAGTTGCCTCGTTCTATCGCTCTGCTGCGCTACCTGTCACTTGTTTACCATGCCTCCCAAATTGCCATGTCAGCCTCTAACGTTTTCACCCTTCCTAGAAAACCGTTGCTTGGCTATGTTACCGCTTTGCTCAGCCCCTCTTATAGCGTTGCTAGTTGTAGGTGAAGTTGAAGATTGCTCCATGGTGGACAGGATTATGTTGGGATATCACAATATCTCTTATTTAATTAATGCATCTATATACTTGGTAAAGGGTGGAAGGCTCGGCCTTATGCCTGGTGTTTTGTTCCACTCTTGCCGCCCTAGTTTCTGTCATATCGGTATTATGTTCCTGGATTTTGCATCCCTAACACGGTTGGGTGATTTATGGGACCCCTTGACAGTTCGCTTTGAATAAAACTCCTCCAGCAAGGCCCAACCTTGGTTTTACCATTTGCCTCACCACCACCTACTTTTCCCTTGGGAGTCGCTCTCTCGAGGGTCATCTTTATTCAGCCCCCCCCCCGGGCCAATGCTTCTCTAAGTGTTGGTCCGAACTAGAGCCACTTGCAGCGCCACCTCGGGGAAACTTGAGGTCTGGTTTTAGTTGTACGTAGTGTTCATCCGGTGTTGCCCTGCGAACGAGATATGTGCAGCTCCTATCGGGATGTCGGCACATCGGGCGGTCTTGCTGGTCTTGTTTTACCATTGTCTAAATGTCTTGTAAATCAGGATTCCGAGAATGATCGGGTCTTCTTGGGAGAAGGAATATACTTCGTTGACCGTGAGAGCTTGTGATGGGCTAATTTGGGACACCCCTGCAGGGTATAAACTTTCGAGAGCCGTGCCCGCGGTTATGTGGCAGATGGGATTTGTTAATGTCCGGTTGTAGATAACTTGACACCAGATTCGAATTAAAACGCATCAACCGTGTGTGTAGCCGTGATGGTCTCTTTTCGACGGAGTCCGGGAAGTGAACACGGTCTTTGGGTTATGTTTGACGTAAGTAGGAATTCAGGATCACCTCTTGATCATGGCTAGCTTCATGGCCATTCCTTTGCTTCTCTTCCCGCTCTTATTTGCGTATGTTAGCCACCATATATGCTTAGTTGCTGCTGCAACCTCACCACTTTACCCCTTCCTTTCCCATTAAGCTTTGCTAGTCTTGGTACCCATGGTAATGGGATTGCTGAGTCCTCGTGGCTCATAGATTACTACAACAACAGTTGCAGGTACAGGTTATGCGATGATCATGACGCGAGAGCGATGTTTGCTTGTTTTAGAGTTCTTCTTCTGCTTCTTCGATCAGGGGATAGTTTCCAGGTCGGCAGCCTGGGCTAGCAGGGTGGATGTCATTTGAGTTTCTGTTTGTGTTTCATCCGTAGTCGGATGGTGATCTTATGTAAGATGATGTTGTATTCGTGTGGCATTGTATGCCTTTTGTATGTATCCCCATCTATTATGTAATGTTGATGTAATGATATCCACCTTGCAAAAGCGTATCAATATGCGTTCTATCCTTGGTGGGACCTTCGAGTCTCTTTAGGATAGTATCGCATATTGGGCGTGACAACTTCGGGGCAAATCCGCAAACGCTCCTGGAGAACTCCAAGTGCGTGTCAAGAAGGTATAGTTTTTCCTTACATATTTGCTCTGCATATTAAAAGTCTTACCAGCCGCGATCTTCTTGGCCTTGCGGATCTCCTAATAGGCACCTTGGGCTTCAACCCGGGCCTCCTTTGCACTTTGGAGCGCCGCAGTAAGATCTGATTCTTGATCCGACACCTTGCGCTCCAAAGACTCACATTTCCTTATGGCATCTATGAGCTCTTGTTGGACTTCATCCAACCTCGCCTCATGCTTTTGGCGGGCGGTTCGTTCTTCGTCCACCTCCTTCTTGGCTGCGGCCAGCGCACTCTTGAGGGCTTCGACCTCAGACGTGTCAGCTATGAGCATAAACATAAAGCTCAGGTAGATAAAAAAATGGGAACTCAGGTCAGTTCAGATATGCTGCAGTATAACATACCCTGTTTTGCCTCCAGCCTCCGCTACAATTTGGAGACTTCGGCTGCATGCGAGGCTGCTGCCAACTTCACAGCCTGCTCATCAACATAGACATATATGTTAGCTCCTGTGATATATTATTCGATCCTTTGCTCGGCCCTTCTTCGGGAAACGCCAAACAGAGTCTCAGGGGATACTAACTATACATAGTTATTCCTTTTGAAAATAACCAAAAATACATTACTTCACATACCTCAAAGCCTGTTAAAAGGCTGGTGTAGGCTTGGTTCAATCCGCTTTTCGCGGACTGAACCTTGTCAACCACCGTATACGGTGTTCCTCCACAATGGAAGCACTATGAAGCGCTTCCATCAGAATGTCCGATGCCTCTGGATTGACAGAGGACGCCGGTGGAGACGGTGCGCCCCCTTCTCTTAAAGAAGGCTATTGTTCCAATTCTGGAGTCGTACGGGTCTCCAAAATAATATTCGGTTGGGGGCCGAATTGAGCGTTGCCCCCATCACCGGCCTCCATGGGGGTGGATTTCCCCCTCACTTCGGCAACAGAGGTATTACCCTCCGCCGCCACCTTCACGGCCTCTCGAGACAAAACCTCGGTGTTATCCTGGGGAGTGGGTGGAGCAATCTGCGGAGGCGACTCGCTCTCCATCGCATTCGTCCTAGCGAGTTCCCAGATGACGAAGATCATTGGGGGAGATCGCAAGCCGGGCTATAAATGTGCACTTCAGTATGGTAAAATAACAAGGTATGCAATCGGATATGTCTATGGTGTCTTCGGATACTTCCAATTCAGCCGAGAGCTTCGACCTGGGGTGCCGCTTTGGGGTGGCATCGGCATCCTCTTCGGAATCGTCCGAAAATGAGGGTTTTCTCTTCTTGGCCTCCTCCGCCTCTAGATCCGCGGGAGCCCCCCTTTTCTTCTTACCCCCCTTGGGGGAGAGTTACTCTCTTCCTCCTCTACGTCTTCGTCTTGGGAGGAGGAGGCTTCGGAGTCTTCGGACATAGTGTCCGAAGTACCCTTACGATGGAGATCACCTCTGGTCTCCTTGCCCTTCTTCTTGGCCTTCTTCTCCGGCGCCTGATACGACGCCGAAACCAGCATCTTGGCCAACAAGGGAGTGGCCTAGTCCTCGGGCAGTGGAGCCGGACATTTGATCCGCTCCGCCTTCTTTGTCCAGCCCTGTGGGAACCAGAAAAGTTCAGTATACCCCTTGCATTTACAAATGAAAGTTATCATAAAAACTTACGGGAGTGGTCGAACGTGCGCTATCATAGCCGCGGTCTTTGGTTATCTCCGGCCACGGCTTTTGGGTCTTGAATAGCAGTTTCCATATGTCTTCGTGCGTCGTGCCAAAGAAGCACTGCAGGGTCCGGGGACCGGCCGGGTCGAACTCCCACTTGTATTGAGTTCGGCGCTGACAAGGTAGAATCTGGAAAAAAAGCATCACCTAGATCACGCTGGGGAGGCAGGTTTTCTTGTTTATCATGCCCTTGATGCGGCTCTCCAGCGTCGTCACCTCATCGGGCGATTCCCAATCCAGGCCCTTATTAAGCCAGGATGTAAGCCGCATTGCAAGCCCATATTTGAACTCAGGTGCAGCGGTCCATGTGGCGTTGCGGGGTTCCGTGATATAGAACCACCCCTGCTGCCATCCTTTGATGCTCTCCACAAATGTTCCCTTTGGCCAGGCGACGTTAGGGAGTTTGCTTAGCATGACGCCACCACACTCCGCGTGTTGGCCCTCGACCACATTTGGCTTCACATTGAAGACCTTGAGCCATAGGACAAAGTGGGAAGGGATGCGGAGGAATGCCTCGCACATGATGATAAACGCCGAAAGGTTGAGGAAAAAATTTGGGGCTAAATCATGAAAATCTAGCCCATAGTAGAACATGAGATCGCGGACAAAAGGATGAAGGGGAAACCCTAGTCCGCGAAGGAAATGGGGGATGAACACTACCCTTTCGTTAGGCTTCGGAGTGGGGATGATCTGCTTTTTGGCAAGAAGCTGGTGGACTATGTCCATAGCTAGGTACCCAGCTTCTCGGAGCTCCATGATGTTCTCCTATGTAACAGAGGAGGCCATCCACTTGCCCTGAGCTCCAGATATGGACATGGCTAGGAGTTCTTGGGGCGAGGGAAAGGATCTAGACTTGGGCGCTGGAGCTCGAATGATGGATAGGCAGAGGAGGAAGAAGGCGTAGGGTAAGAAGATGGATTCTTATCTTCTTATAAAGGATGTGGATGTCAAGCGCCCCCTCACAAGCCTTAAATCCCGCCTATTCACAAGGGGATGTGTGAATAGCATGGTTGGATAACCCCAACCCTTGTTTATGAAAATCCCATGATAAGGGGGCACGATCCCTGCTTTGACAAGACATGTCAATGGCCGTACCTCAAAATACGAAACGAGGTTGTGAAACGGTTCAGAATGCTAACAAGGTCAGGACATAACGCCTCGCCGGAAAAAATTGCCTATAGACGTGGCTTGCTTTATTTCTAATATTTTTTGCCCTTACAGCTTAAGGCTGTAATTGTTTAATAAAGTCAGATACAGCTGTTTAGAATAGAGGACTGCGTTGAAGTATTCGGATAAGGGGAACCCGCCTTGCAATGCCAAAGATGGTCTGCGCTCCGGATACAACGTCTTTGAAAGCCTGGTTCAGGGGCTACTGAGGGAGTCCTGGACTAAGGGGTCCTCGGGCGTCCGGGATATGTGATATGGGCCGGGCTGATGGGCCATGAAGATACAAGATAGAAGAACCTTCCCTGTGTCCGGATGGGACTCTCCTTTGCGTGGATGGCAAGCTTGGCATTCGGATCTGTAACCGACTCTATACAAACCTCGATCCCTTTGGTGTCTATATAAACTAGAGGGTTTATTCCATAGGCCAAGATCACAATCATACAGGCTAGACATCTAGGGTTTAGCCATTACGATCTTGAGGTAGATCAACTCTTGTAACCTCTATACTCATCATAGTCAATTAAGCAGGAAGTAGGGTATTACCTCCATTAAGAGGGCCCGAACCTGGGTAAACATCGTGTCCCCTGCCTCCTTGTTACCTTCGATCCTTGGACACACAGTTCAGGACCCCCTACCTGAGATCTACCGGTTTTGACACCGACAATGACTTTGAAGGTTATCAAACTTGGACTCAAGTCGCTGAAGATTATCGGTCAAAGTTTGAGTTTGATCCATTTCCTCACCCAACAGGTTATCGCTTTTTTCTAGCAGATTTTGAATCTTTTCCAAAGCTTTTTGTTGTGGCAATAGTTGCAAGCTTGGAATAGCTAGGTTCAAAATCATCAGATTCATCATCACTGGATACACATGAGGAATATTCAAGTACCTTTGCACCTTTTGCCATGAGGCATGGTGCTGAAGATGATGGTTTAGGTTCGAAGGTCATTGTTTTGGGTGATTCCTTGAACTCATCAAACCAGGGATCCTGACGAGTTCGACGACCTTCATAGACGTCAGAGATCTGGTCCCAGATAAGCTTCACATTGCAAAGATGCATAGTGCGCCTGAATTCATCTCTGGATAGGCAGGAGAAGATGATATCCCTCGCCATAGCGTCCAGCCGAGTGTACTTGCGAATATAATCAGCATGCGCCATCTCATGTAGATCGGTAAGGCCAATCTCAGTGACAGTCTACAGCTCGCTGTTTCATTGCCATGAGGCGCTTCCTCATGATGGCCTTCCACTTGGGATAATCGTGACCATCAAAGAGGGGGCACGACACTTGCTTCATACCTATGGTCGACATAACTGAAACTCCAGGTGGTTAAACCAAAATCATACAGAACAAGGGAGTACCTTGCTCTGATACCAATTGAAAGTGCGTTATATCGACTAGAGGGGTGTGAATAGGCGATTTTTATGAATTCGTCACTCAGGAAATTCTAAGTGAGGAATTTTCTAAGCAACGAACTACAATCAGCGGAATAAGTACTCAGGTGCATGCATAACAAAGTAGTAGCATAGTCATCATGATGAAATAACACATACACTGAGCACAGGTAGCATGAAAGACATGATAAGTAGGGAGAAGATACGATGACTGAAGAAATAGGATTGAGGAAATTGATAGGGTCTTCAGTCAATGTCTGCAAATAGTAACGATCAAGTTCATCAACACATGAATGAGGAAATGAAAGAGTTGAGGAAATAGATCTAGTAGCTTGGTGAAGACGATGATTTGGTAGACCAGTTCCAACTGCTGTGACAGATGTACGTTTGGTTGAAGTGGCTAGGTATTTAAACTGAGGACACACAATCCCAGATACACAGTCCTCACCATATTCTCCTTGAGCTAAGGTCACACAGACCTCGCCCAATCACTCGTGGTAAGTCTTCAGGTGACTTCAAAACATTCACAGACTCGGTCACTCGGCGATGCACAATTCCTCTTGGATGCTCTAGACCAAGACGCCTAACCGTCTGGACGAAGCACAGTCCTCAAAGGTAACAAGCATCGGTTCCGCATAGGAACAATCTCTTCAGTGATGCTCAATCACTCTGGGGTTTAGGTGTTTGGGTTTGGCGTTTCTCCTCACTAGATGATTTTCGCTCAAAGTCCTCGGGGGATGGGATGCTCTCAATGACAAGTGTCAGTTTCTCTTGGAGCGTCCAACCAGCTAGTGGTTTTAGGGGGCAGCTATTTATAGCCTAGGAGCAGCCTGACATGATAAGACATAAATACCCTTCAATGATATGACCGTTAGGTGGATAGCATATTTTGGGACAGCTGGCACATAGCACAGCAACGGTCACAAATTTGAGCTCTCAAATTCCTCAAGGCTATCATCTTCCTCGCTTGTAGGCAATCGACACTGGCGATTTCCTAACTCCTCAGTCACAACAAATTCCTCAGCGAACAGAAGATCTTTGTCTCTATCACTAAGAAATTGACTGAACTGTATGAGATTTCCAATGGCTTCACTCGAAAGGATTGGGAATGTTTAGGCTTTGAGATGAGCATCACTTGGAAAGTGTTTCCTTAGTTTTACCTCGACCCCCTTTAACAATACGGTGTTTCCTATGACTCAAGCAAGAGACAATGAAACTACGAAAACAAAAGTAATCACGCTTCATATTCCTCACGTCAATATCAAATTCTTCAAGGTCACACCAATTTCCTCATTTTCAAAGTCTTCAAGAAAACCAAAGTCTTCAACATAAGACATTCATTTTTAGGGGTCGACTTTCTTAGTAAATTTCAAACTCCTCATATACTTATAGAGCCTGTGTACACTCACAAACACATTGGTCCCTTAACCTATATGTTTTCAATACACAAAAATCACTAAGGGGCACTAGATGCACTTACAATGTCTCTTACTGATTTACCACTATCATTTTGGGGTTATGCATTAGAGACAACTGCATTCACATTAAATAGGGCACCGTCTAAATCCGTTGAGACGACACCGTATGAACTGTGATTTGGCAAGAAACCTAAGATGTCGTTTCTTAAAGTTTGGGGTTGTGACACTTATGTCAAAAGGCTCCAGCCTGATAAGCTCGAACCCAAATCGGAGAAGTGCGTCTTATAGGATACCCTAAGGAAGCAATTGGGTACACCTTCTACCATAGATTCGAAGGCAAGATCATTGTTGCCAAGAACGGAACCTTTCTAGAGAAGGAGTTTCTCTCGAAAGTAGTGAGTGGGAGGAAAGTAGAACTTGATGAGGTAATCATACCTTCTCTCAAATTGGAAAGTAGCACATCAGAGAAATCCGTTCCCGTGATGCCTACACCAACTAGAGAGTAAGCTAATGATGATGATCATGAAACTTTAGATCAAGTTACTACTGGACCTCATAGGTCGAACAAAGCATGTTCCGCACCAGAGTGGTATGGTAATCCTATCCTGGAAGTCATGCTATTAGACCATGGCGAACCTATGAACAATGAAGAAGATATCATGAGCCCAGATTCCGATAAATGGCTTGAGGCCATGAAATCTGAGATAGGTGGATTTTCCCGATGATCGGCAAGCCATAGAGAATAAATGGATCTTCAAGAAGAAGACTGAAGCTGATGGTAATGTTATTGTCTACAAAGCTCGACTTATCGCAAAAGGTTTTCGACAAGTTCAAGGAGTTGACTACGATGATACTTTCTCAGCCGTAGCAATGCTTAAGTATGTCCAAATCATGTTAGCAATTGCCACATTTAATGATGATGAAATCTGGCAAATGGACGTCAAAACTGCATTCCTTAATGGATATCTTAAAGAAGAGTTGTATATGATGCAACCAGAAGGTTTTGTCGATCCTAAAGGTGTTGACAAAGTGTGTAAGCTCCAGCGATCCATCTATGTACTGGTGCAAGCATCTCGGAGTTGGAATATACGCTTTTGCTTAGGTGATCAAAGCATATGGTTTATATAGACTTGAAGTGAAGCCTGCATTTACAAGAAAGTGGGTGGGAGCTCTGTAGCATTTCTAATATTATATGTGGATGACATATTGTTGATTGGGAATGATATAGAATTTCTGAATAGCATAAAAGGATACTTGAATAATAATTTTTCCAATGAAAAGACCTCATTGAATCTACTTATGTATTGGGCATCAAGATCTATAGAGATAGATCAAGACGCTTGATAAGACTTTCAACAAAATACATAGAGTTCATAATGGATCAGCCAAAGAAGGAGTTCTTGCCTATATTGTAAGGTGTGAACTTGAGTAAGACTCCAAACCCAACCACGGCAAAAGATAGAGAGAGAATGAAAATCATTCCCTATGCCTCAGCCATATGTTCTACTCCCTCCGTCCGAAAATACTTGTCGAAGAAATGAATAAAAATGGATGTATTTAGAACTAAAATACGTCTAGATACATCCATTTCACCGGCAAGTATTTCTGGATGGAGGGAGTATAAAGTATGCCATGCTGTATACCAAACCTGTTGTGTACCTTGCCATGAGTTTGGCAAAGGGGTACAATAGTGATCCAGGAGTAGATCACTGGATAGCGGTCAAAATTATTCTTAGGTACATAAAGAGGACTAAGGAAACGCTTCTCGGTTATGGAGGTGATAAACAATTCTTCATAAAGAGTTATGTCGATGCAAGCTTTGACACCGATCCGGATGACTTCGAGTCTCGATCTGGATACATATTGAAAGTGGGAGCAATTAGCTATAGTAGCTCCATGCAGAGCATTGTAGACATAGACATCTGCAAAATACATATGGATCTGAATGTGATAGACCTGTTGACTAAACTTCTCTCCCAAGCAAAGCATGATCACACCTTCGAACTCTTTGGATGTTAATCACATGGTGATGTGAACTAGATTATTGACTCTAGTAAACTCCTTGGGTGTTGGTCACATGGCGATGTGAACTATGGGTGTTAAATCACATGGTGATGTGAACTAGATTATTGAATCTAGTGCAAGTGGGAGACTGATGGAAATATGCCCTAGAGGCAATAATAAAATGGTTATTATTATATTTCCTAAATCATGATAAAGTTTTATTATTCATGCTAGAATTGTATTGATTGGAAACCTAAATGCATGTGTGAATACATAAACAAATACCATGTCCCTAGTAAGCCTCTACTAGACTAGCTCGTGGATCAAAGATGGTTAAGGTTTCCTAACCATGGACATGAGTTGTCATTTCATAACGGGATCACATCATTAGGAGGATGATGTGATGGACAAGACCATCTGTTAGCTTAGCATAATGGTTGTTCAGTTTTATTGCTATTGCTTTCTTCATGTCAAATACATATTCCTTCGACTATGAGATTATGCAACTCTCGGATACCGGAGGAATACCTTCTGTGATGCAAAATGTTACAACATAACTAGATGATCATAAAGATGCTCTAGAGGTATCTCCGAAGGTGTTTGTTGAGTTGGCATAGATCGAGATTAGAATTTGTCACTCCAAGTATCGGAGAGGTATCTCTGGGCCCTCTCGGTAATACACATCATAAGCTTGCAAGCAAATGAATAAGGAGTTAGTCACAAAGGTGATGTATTACGAAACGAGTAAAGAGACTTGCTGGTATCGAGATTGAAGTAGGTATGAAGATACCGATGATTGAATCTCGGGCAAGTAACATACCGATGGACAAAAGGAATTATGTATGTTGTCATAACAGTTCGACTGATAAAGATCTTCATAGAATATGTTGGAGCCAATATGGGCATCCAGGTTCCGATATTGGTTATTGTCCGGAGAGGTGTCTCGATCATGTCTACATAGTTCTCGAACCCGTAGGGTCCGCACGCTTAATGTTCAATAATGATATAGTATTATATGAGTTATGTGATTTGGTGACCGAATGTTGTTCGGAGTGCCGGATGAGATCACGGACATGACGAGGAGTCTCGAAAATGGTCGAGAGGTAAAGATTGATATATAGGACAATGGTATTCGGACACCGGAAGTGTTTCGGGGGTTAACGGGTACTTATCGGGTCATTGGAAGGGGTTTCGGGAACCCCCGAAAAAAGATATGGTCCTTATGGGCCATGAGGGGAAATGCACCAGCCACAAGGGGCTGGTGTTCCCCCATATGGGCCCGCCTAAGGAGGAGAAGGAAAGGGGAGAAGAGAAAGGTAAGTGTGGATTAGGATTCCCACTTCCTTCCCTCCCCCCCTCTTTCTTTCCCCCTGCAGCAAACATGGCAGGGGGGCGGCCAAAGGCAGGAGCCCAAGTAGGATTCAGACCTACTTGGGGTGCCCCTTGGCCTCTCCCCTCTCCCTCCCACCTATATATATGAGGAGAGGGGCACCTACCACACCCCAGACAATTGCCTAGCCGTGTGTGGTGCCCACTCCATCCTTTACACCCCCGGTCATATTTTCGTTGTGCTTAGGCGAAGCCCTGCGGAGATCACTTCATCATCACCATCACCATGCCGTCGTGCTGACGGAACTCATCTACTACCTTGACTTCTTGCTGGATCAAGAAGGCGAGGGATGATACGTCTCCAATGTATCTATAATTTATGAAGTACTCATGCTGTTATATTACCATTCTAGGACGTTTAACAATCATTTTATAGCAACTTTATATCATTTTTTGGGACTAACCTATTGACCCAGTGCCCAGTGCCAGCTGCTGTTTTTTGCTTGTTTTTTACATCACAGGAAATCAATATCAAACGGAGTCCAACAACGCGAAACTTTTTGTGGATTTTTTAAGGACCAGAAGACATCCAGTGGGCCAGAGCATCACCTCGGGGTGCCCCGAGGGGGCACAACCCACCAGGGCGCGCCTGGGGGCCCAGGCGTACCCAGGTGGGTTGTGCCCACCTCGGTGGCCTCCTGCACCCCCTCTTTGCCATATAAAATCCCAAAAATTACAAAAACCCTCGGGGTTAACATAGATTAGAAGTTTCGCCGCCGCAAGGCTTTGTAGCCACCGAAAACCAATCTAGACCCGTTCCGGCACCCTGTCAGAGGGGGAAATCATCACCGGTGGCCATCTTCATCATTCCGGCGGCCACCATGATGAGGAGGGAGTAGTCCACCCTCGGGGCTGAGCGTTTGTACCAGTAGATATGTGTTTAATCTCTCTATCTCTCTCTCTCTCTCTCGTGTTCTTGAGATGGCATGATCTTGTTGTATCTTTAGCTATTTTAATGTAGTTTGATCATATGGTGTTTTCCCCTCTCTATCTTGTTGTGATGAATTGAGTTTTTCCCTTTCAGATTTTGTTGTTATTGGATTGAATACTTTTATGGCTTTGAGAGCACTTGATATATGTATTACATATGAATACTCCTGGTGACAATGGGGTATCATACTGATTCACTTGATATGTGTTTTGGCATTCAACTCGCGGATTCCTGCACTGACATTGGGGTAATCTATGCATAGGGGTTGATGCACGTTATCGTCTTTTGTTTCCCCGATAGAAATCTTGGGATACTCTTTGAGGTTCTTTGTGTTGGATTGAGTATTATGAATCTGAAATTATCTGGTGTCATTTTTGTACGAACTCTTTGATAGATCGATCAGAATGAATAGCTTCGAGGTGGTTTCATACCCTATAAACGATTTCTTCTTATGTTCTCCGCTAGATAGGAACTTCGGAGTGATTCTTCATCGCACATTGAGGGATGTTTATGTGATCCAATTATATTAGCATTGTTGAGAGATTGCACTAGTGAAAGTACAGACCCTAGGCCTCAGTTTTGAGCATTGCAATACCGTTTTTGTGCTCGTTTACTATTTTCTACCTTGCTGTTTTTATTTATTCAGATTATAAAAATATATTTCTACCATCAATATTACACTTTTATAACCATCTCTTCACCAAACTAGTGCACCTATACAATTTGCCATTGTATTGGGTGTGTTGGGGACACAAGAGATTTCTTGTATTTGGTTGCAGGGTTGTTTGAGAGAGTCTGTCTTCATCCTACGCCTCCCATGGATTGATAAACCTTAGGTCATCCACTTGAGGGAAAATTGCTACTGTCCTACAAAACTCTGCGCTTGGAGGCCCAACACGAGTCTACAAGAATAAAGTTGCATAGTAGACATCAAGCTCTTTTCTGGCGCCGTTGCCGGGGAGGTGAGTGCTTGAAGGTATATCTTTAGATCTTGCAATTGATTCTTTTAGTTTCTTGTTTTATCACTAGTTTGGTTTGTAAAAGAAAACTACCAAAAATGGAATTGAGGTTGCATCATATTGTTCATCTTTATAATATCTTTCGTGAAAATGATGGAAAGGAAAATTGTGATCAATTGATAGAAGAAGAATTCAATAAAATGTTTGACAAATAATCTTTGAATGATGAGCATGATTGCAATATTATTAGTATGAATTCTTTGAATATACATGATGCTAATGATATGCAAAGCCATAAGTTTGGGGATGCTATGTTTAATGAAGATGATCTTTTTAGTCCTCCAACTTTGAATGATCGAATTTGCTATGATGATTGCATGCCTCCTATCTATGATGAGAACAAAGTTGCTAATTATGATGATTATTGTGATGATACTTATGTTATAAAAGTAGTGATGATTATATTAATAAAACTTGTCATAGTTATGATTACCCTTTTTCTGGACATTACTCTTTTAATGTGGAAACAATTTATAGTATTCGAGTTTCATATGATACTACCACCATTGTGAAGAGAAGAAATTTTCTCGTGTCGAGAGTAACAAAATTTCTATGCTTGTGGATCATGAAAAGAATGCTTTATGTGACGGTTATATAGATGAATCTATTCATGATTGTACTGAAAATTATTATGAGAGAGGAACTTATGCTTCGTGATGCTCTTTTTATGTTTCACTTCTTATCTTTTATGCGAGCATCATTGAAATCATCATGCCTAGCTAAAGGCATGAAAGAAAAGCGCTTGTTGGGAGACAACCCAACACTTTTACCTACTGTTTTTGTGTTCACATGATTAAGCTACTGTAGCAATCATGTTTATTGCTTTTGTTTCAATAAAGTGCCAAGTAAAGCCTTTGGGGTAGTGTGGATGATAGTTGACTTGATTCTGTCCAAAAACAGAACCTTTTGCGCTCTGTCCAGGAATTTTGAAAATTCACTGGAACGTGCTTTTGATATGAATTTTTTACAGGTGATAGATATACAAATTCCCTATGTTGTCCTAATTTTTCAGAAGTTTTGGAGTAGCAGAAGTATGGTTGGAGTACAGATTACTACAGTTTGTTCTGTTTTTGACAGATTCTGTTTTCAATGCATAGTTTGCTTGTTTCCTAGTTTCTATGGCTTATATTGCTCAATATAAATTGTGGAAATGATATGATAAAGTAGGCATTGTGTGGAAACAATTATGAATCATGTCTTTGGTAGTACCAAAGTGAAATGGTTTGCTCTTTATCATACTAACCTATCTCACGAAGTTCCATTAAGTTTTGTGTGATTGAAGTTTTCAAGTTTTGGGTAAGATGTCGATATGAGGAGAATAAGGAGTGACAAGACCCTAAGCTTGGGGATGCCCAAGGAATCCCAAGGTAATATTCAAGGAAAATCCAAGCAACTAAGCTTGGGTATGCCCCGGAAGGCATCCCCTCTTTCGTCTCCAACATTATTGGTAACCTTACTTGAGGCTATATTTTTATTCGTCACATAATATGAGTTTTGCTTGGAGCGTCATTTTATTTTGTTAGGATTTGCTTTCTGTTACTTAGAATAATGTTTTCCATCTTTATTTTCAATAAAAATGTCAAGGATAGCCTTCACCATGCTTATTTTGCAAGTATACGAGTTGCTGTTTGAAAACAGAAAGTTTATCGCTGTTGCAAAATTTCCCTAGAAAAGTCAGAATATGATTAAATGTTGAAACTTTTTGCACAGTAAGTACTAATAAATTTTCTTTGGTGTGGTAAATTTTCATAATTTTTGGAGTTAGGGAAGTATTGATACTCTTGCATTCTTTACAGACTATACTGTTTTGGCAGATTGCCGTTATGTTTGCATATGTTTGCTTGTTTAATGATTCTATTAGAGGATAGGAGTATTAAATATGCAGAGGAATTTAGTATGAAATGTCGAATAATAATTTTAGTGATTTTCTACAGTAGAGAATGATAAGGTTTTTGCATTGGTTTATACTAACTTATCTCACGAGTTCTTGTTGAGTTTTGTGTGGATGAAGCTTTTGAGATTTAGGAAAACCGTGATATGAGAGGAATTAAGGAGATGCAAAAGCTCAAGCTTGGGGGTTGCCCAAGGCACCCCAAGATAATATTTCAAGAATTCGCAAGCATTTAAGCTTGGGGATGCCCCGGTAGGCACCCCACCTTTCTTCTTCAACAATTATTGGTTAGTATAGGTTGAGCCTAAGTTTTTGCTTCTTCACATGAGTTGTGCTATCCTTGAATTGTCATTTTACTTTCATTTTGCTTGCTGTTTTAATAAAATATTTAGATCTGAAAGTTTTAAATAAGATAGAGTCCCCACATAGCTATCTAATTACTTAACTACTCGCATGATCTTCACTTATATATTTTTTGGAGTAGTTTGTCATTTACTCTTGTGCTTCACTTATATCCTATGAGTAAATTGTTGAATGAATTGAATATCATGAAGTTGAAATTATATGTTCATATCATGCCTAGTGGTAGCTTCAAATTGGGTTTAGAAAGTGAAATCTTTTGAAGCTTGACAATCACAATATTTGTCATACAAGCAATTCCTGAATGATTACTATAAGGAAGAGAACTTTCACATGCAAATACACTATCTTGGAAATCTTTTGTGATTGTGAGCCCCCATCAAAATATTATATGCCAAAATTGTTTACGTTGGACAAGGAAGACAACATAATGATTTATGTTTGTTCATATTCACATAGAAGTTATATTGTCATAGATCCTTCAACATGTGGTGCTTGTCCCCCATCTTTGCTAGTCAAAAATTCTGCACCAAGTAGAGATACTACTTGTGCATCCAAAAACGCTTAAACCCAAATCTTATTTTCAAGTGTCCACCATACCTACCTAAGGATTGAGTCGGATCCTTCAAGTAAGTTGTCATCGGTGCAATAAGGCAATAAAAAGTTGCTTCTAAAAGTGTGAGATCATTTAGTGTAAGAGAAAATTGAGCGTTGTATGAACTTGTGATGGTAAAGAATAAAAGTGACAAACTGCATAATAAAGGTTGTCGTCACAAGGGGCAATATAATGTGACGTTCTTTTGCACTAAGGGGTTGAGCATACAAACAAATAATCGCATAGCAACTTATGCTTCCCACTGCAAAGGGCCTATCTTTTACTTTATGTATTTACTTTTATGCAAGAGTCGAAGTTTTTATCTCTATTCCTTTTTATTTTTCTCCTTTGGCAAGCATCATGTGGTGAGGAAAGATCTAGGCACATATGTCCAGTTGAATATGGGTAGCATGAGTTATAATTGTTGACATCATCCTTGAGGTGAATACATTGGGAGGCGAAACTATGAGCCCTATCTTTCTGTGTGTCCGGTTGAAACGTTTTGCTCATGTGGATGCGGTGAGTGTTAGCAATCATAGAAGACTATATGATGGTTGAGTATGTGGAGCTCTTACTTAAACTCTTTTGAATAAGTTGAATTACAATTGCTTGGTGACTGAGAACATAAGTTGTTGAGTTTCAAGAGAATTCATTGTTTGAACATGATGTTATATTATCATTCTTGGATGTTTTACAATCATTTTATAGCAACTTTATATCATTTTTTGGGACTAACCTATTGACCTAGTGCCCAGTGCCAGTTGGGTTTTTTGCTTGTTTTTTTACATCGTAGGAAATCAATATCAAACAGAGTCCAAACACCACAAAACTTTTTGTCGATTTTTTATGGACCAGAAGACATCTAGTGGGCCAGAGCAACACCTAGGGGTTCCCCGAGGGAGGCACTGTTGGGGAACGTAGCAGAAATTCAAAATTTTCTATGCAACACCAAGTTCTATCTATGGAGAAACCAGCAACGAGGGGAAGGAGAGTGCATCTACATACCCTTGTAGATCGCTAAGCGGAAGCGTTCAAGAGAACAGGGTTGAAGGAGTCGTACTCGTCGTGATCCAAATCACTGGAGATCCTAGTGCCGAACGGACGGCACCTCCGCGTTCAACACACGTACAGCCCGGTGACGTCTCCCATGCCTTGATCCAGCAAGGTGAGAGGGAGAGGTTGTGGAAGACTCCGTCCAGCAGCAGCACGACGGCGTGGTGGTGATGGAGGAGCGTGGCAATCCTGCAGGGCTTCGCCAAGCACCGCGGGAGAGGAGGGGTACTTGGGAGAGGGGGAGGGCTGCGCCAGGGGAAGCGTGAAGCTCCCATGTGCCTCCCCACTATATATAGGGGTGGAAGGGGCTGGTTTCTTGCCCTCCAAGTCCATTGGGGCGTTGGCAAAGGTGGGAGGAAAGAAATCCCATCATTTCCTTCCCCACCGATTGTTATCCCCCTTTTTTAGGGATCTTGATCTTATCCCTTCGGGATATGATCTTATTCCTTCTAAGGGGGGATCTTGGTGCACCTTGACCAGGGGTGTGGGGCCTTGCCCCCACTACCCACGTTCATGTGGGTCCCCCCATGCAGGTGGGCCCCACTCCGGAACCTTCTAGAACCTTCTCGGTACAATAGTGAAATATCCCGAACATTTTCCGGTGGCGAAAATAGGACTTCCCATATATAAATCTTTACCTCCGAACCATTCCGGAACTCCTCGTGACGTCCGGGATCTCATCCGGGACTCCAAACAACATTCGGTAACCACATACAAACTTCCTTTATAACCCTAGCGTCATCGAACCTTAAGTGTGTAGACCCTACGGGTTCGGGAACCATGCAGACATGACCGAGACGTTCTTCGGTCAATAACCAACAGCGGGATCTGGATACCCATGTTGGCTCCCACATGTTCCACAATGATCTCATCGGATGAACCACGATGTCAAGGACTCAATCAATCTCGTATACAATTCCCTTTGTCTAACGGTATTGTACTTGCCCGAGATTCGATCGTTGGTATACCGATACCTTGTTCAATCTCGTTACCGGCAAGTCTCTTTACTCGTTCCGTAACACATCATCCCATGATCAGCCCCTTGGTCACATTGTGCACATTATGATGATGTCCTACCGAGTGGGCCCAGAGATACCTCTCCGTTTACACGGAGTGACAAATCCCAGTCTCGATTCGTGCCAACCCAACAGATACTTTCGGAGATACCTGTAGTGCACCTTTATAGCCACCCAGTTACGTTGTGACGTTTGGTACACCCGAAGCATTCCTACGGTATCCGGGAGTTGCACAATCTCATGGTCTAAGGAAATGATATTTGACATTTAGAAAAGCTTTAGCATACGAACTACGATCTTTGTGCTAGGCTTCGGATTGGGTCTTGTCCATCATATCATTCTGCTAATGATGTGATCCCGTTATCAACGACATCTAATGTCCATGGTCAGGAAACCGTAACCATCTGTTGATCAACGAGCTAGTCAACTAGAGGCTCACTAGGGACATGGTGTTGTCTATGTACCCACACATGTATCTGAGTTTCCTATCAATACAATTATAGCATGGATAATAAACGATTATCATGAACAAGGAAATATAATAATAACTAATTTATTATTGTCTCTTGGGCATATTTCCAACAGTCTCCCACTTGCACTAGAGTCAATAATCTAGTTCACATCGTCATGTGATTAACATTCACACGTCACATCGCCATGTGACCAACATCCAAAGAGTTTACTAGTGTCATTAAACTAGTTCACACCATCATGTGATTAAGACTCAATGAGTTCTGGGGTTTGGTCATGTTTTGCTTGTGAGAGAGGTTTTAGTCAACGGGTCTGTACTTCGCAAATCTCTAGGTCATTCTGTAAATGCTGCTTCCACGCTCCACTTGGAGCTATTCCAAATGGTTGCTCCACTATACGTATCCGGTTTGCTACTCAGAGTCACTCGGATAGGTGTTAAAGCTTGCATCGACATAACCCTTTAAGCCGAACTCTTTATCACCTCCATAATCGAGAAACATGTCCTTATTTACTGCAAGGACAATTTTTGACCGCTGTCCAATGATCCATTCCTGGATCATTCTTGTACCCCTTGACTGACTCATGGCAAGGCACACATCCGGTGCGGTACACAGCATAGCATACTGTAGAGCCTACGTCTAAAGCATAGGGGACGACCTTCGTCCTTTCTCTCTTTCTGCCGTGGTCGAGCTTTAAGTCTTAACTTCATACCTTTCAACGCAGGCAAGAACTCCTTCTTTGACTGATCCATCTTGAACACCTTCAAGATCATGTCAAGGTATGTGCTCATTTTGAAAGTACCATTAAGCGTTTTTGATCTATCATTATAGATCTTGATGCTCAATGTTCAAGTAGCTTAATCCAGGTTTTCCATTGAAAAACACTTTTCAAATAACCCTATATGCTTTCTAGAAATTCTACATCATTTCTGATCAACAATATGTCAATAACATATACTCATCAGAAATTCTATAGTGCTCCCACTCACTTCCTTGGAAATACAAGTTTATCATAATCTTTGTATAAACCCAAAATCTTTGATCATCTCATCAAAGCGCACATTCCAACTCCGAGATGCTTACTCCAGTCCTTAGAAGGATCCCTGGAGCCAGCATACCTTTTAGCATCCTTAGGATCGACAAAACCTTTCTGATTGTATCACATACAACCTTTCCTTACGAAGACTGGTAAGAAAACTCGTTTTGACATCCATCTGCCAGATTTCGTAAATGCAGCTAATGCTAACATGATTCCGACGGACCTAAGCATCGCTACAGATGAGAAAATCTCATTGTAGTCAACTCCTTGAACTTGTGAAAAATTCTTCGCCACAAGTCGAGCTTCATAGACGGTGACATCACCGTCCACGTCCGTCTTCTTCTTAAAGATCCATTTATCTCAATGGCTTGCTGATCATCGGGCAAGTCCACCAAAGTCCATGCTTTGTTCTGATACATGGATCCTATCTCGGATTTCATGGCTTCTAACCATTTGTCGGAATTTGGGCCCACCATCGCTTCTCCGTAACTCGTAGGTTCATTGTTGTCTAGCAACATGACCTTCAAGACAGGATTACGGTACCACTCTCAAGTAGTATGCATCCTTGTCACCCTACGAGGTACGGCAGTGACTTGATCCGAAGTTTCATGATCACTATCATAAGCTTCTACTTCAATTGGTGTAGGTGCCACAGGAACAACTTCCTGTGCCCTGCTACACACTAGTTGTAGTGGCGGTTCAATAACCATATCAAGACTCCACCATCCTCCCACTCAACTTTCCGAGAAAAACTTTTCCTCGAGAAAGGACCTGATTCAAGAAACAATCCCTATTGCTTTCGGATCTGAATTAGGAGGTATACCCAACTGTTTTGGGTGTCCTATGAAGATGCATTTTATCCGCTTTGGATTCAAGCTTATCAACCTGAAACTTTTTCACATAAGCATCGCAGCCCCAAGCTTTTAAGAAACGACAACTTAGGTTTCTCCAAACCATAGTTCAAACGGTGTCGTCTCAACGGAATTACGTGGTGCCCTATTTAAAGTGAATGTGGTTGTCTCTAATGCCTAACCCATAAATGATAGTGGTAATTTGATAAGAGACATCATGGTACGCACCATATCCAATAGGGTGCAACTATGATGTTCAGACACACCATCAAACTATGGTGTTCTAGGCGGTATTAATTGTGAAACAATTTCCACAATGTCTTAATTGTGTGCCAAAGCTCGTAACTCAGATACTCATCTCTATGATCATACCATAGACAATTTATCCTCTTGTCATGATGATCTTCAACTTCACTCTGAAATTACTTGAACCATTCAATAATTCAGACCTGTGTTTCATCAAGTAAATATACTCAACATCTACTCGAATCATCTGTGAAGTAAGAACATAACGATATTCACTTCATGCCTCAGCACTCATTGGACTGCACACATCAAAATGTGTTACTTCCAACAAGTTGCTATCTTGTTCCATCTTACTGAAAACGAGGCTTTTAAGTCATCTTGCCCATGTGGTATGATTTTCATATCTCAAGTGATTCAAAATCAAGTGAGTCCAAACGATCCATCTGCATGGAGTTTCTTCATGCGTATACACCAATAGACATGGTTCGCATGTCTCAAACTTTTCAAAAACAAGTGAGTCCAAAGATCCATCAATATGGAGCTTCTTCATGCGTTTTATACCAATATGACTCACATGGCAGTGCCACAAGTAAGTGGTACTATCATTACTATCTTATATCTTTTGGCATGAAAATGTGTATCACTATGATCGAGATTCAATAAACCATTCCTTTAGGTGCAAGACCATTGAAGGTATTATTCAAATAAATAGAGTAACCATTATTCTCCTTAAATGAATAATCGTATTGCAATAGACATAATCCAATCATGTCGATGCTCAACGCAAACACCAAATGACAATTATTCAGGTTTAATACTAATCTTGATGGTAGAGGGAGCGTGCGATGTTTGATCATATCAAACTTGGAAACACTTCCAACACATATCGTCAGCTCACCTTTAGCTAGTCTCCATTTATTCCGTAGCTCTTTTATTTCGAGTTACTAACACTTAGTAACCAAACTGGTATCTAATACCCTGGTGCTACTAGGAGTACTAGTAAAGTACACATTAACATAATGTATATCCAATATACTTCTATCGACCTTGCCAGCCTTCTTATCTACCAAGTATCTAGGGTAATTCTGCTCCAGTGGTTGTTCCCCTTATTACAGAAGCACTTAGTCTCGGGTTTGGGTTCAACCTTGGGTTTCTTCACTAGAGCAGTAGCTGATTTGCTGTTTCATGAAGTATCCCTTCTTGCCCTTGCCCTTCTTGAAACTAGTGGTTTCACCAACCATCAACAATTGATGCTCCTTGATTTCTACTTCCGCGGTGTCAAACATCGCGAATACCTCAAGGATCATCATATCTATCCCTGATGTTATAGTTCATCATGAAGCTCTAGCAGCTTGGTGGCAATGACTTTGGAGAAACATCACTATCTCTGGAAGATCAACTCCCACTCGATTCAAGTGATTGTCGCATTCAGACAATCTGAGCACAAGCTCAACGATTGAGCTTTTCTCCCTCAGTTTGCAGGCTAAGAAAATCGTCGGAGGTCTCATACCTCTTGACGTAGGCACGAGCCTGAAATCCCAATTTCAGCCCTCGAAACATCTCATATGTTCCACGACGTTTCGAAAACGTCTTTGGTGCCTCAACTCTAAACCGTTTAACTGAACTATCATGTAGTTATCAAAACGTGTATGTCCGATGTTCGCAACATCCACAAACAACGTTTGGGGTTCAGCACACTAGGCGGTGCATTAAGGACATAAGCTTTCTAATGTCCGCATAATCGCTACTGTCAACTTTCAACTGTATTTTCTCTAGGAACATATCTAAATAGTGGAACTAAAGCACGAGCTTACGACATAATTTGCAAAGATCTTTTGACTATGTTTAGGATAATTAAGTTCATCTTATGAACTCCCCTAAGATAGACATCCCTCTAGTCATCTAAGTGATTACATGATCCGAGTCAACTAGGCCGTGTCTGATCATCACATGAGACGGACTAGTCATCATCGGTGAACATCTTCATGTTGATCGTATCTACTATACAACTCATGCGCGACCTTTCGGTCTCTTGTGTTTCGAGGCCATGTCTGTACATGCTAGGCTCGTCAAGTCAACCTAAGTGTTTCGCGTGTGTAAATCTGGCTTACACCCGTTGTATGTGAATGTAAGAATCTATCACACCCGATCATCACGTGGTGCTTCGAAACGACGAACTTTCGCAACGGTGCACAGTTAGGGGGAACACTTTCTTGAAATTTTAATGAAGGATCATCTTATTTACTACCGTCGTTCTAAGCAAATAAGATGCATAAACATGATAAACATCACATGCAATCAAAAAATGACATGATATGGCCAATATCATATTGCTCCTTTTGATCTCCATCTTCGGGGCTCCATGATCATCATCGTCACCGGCATGACACCATGATCTCCATCATCATGATCTCCATCATCGTGTCTCCATGAAGTTGTCTCACCAACTTATTACTTCTACTACTATGGCTACCGGTTAGCAATAAATTAAAGTATTTACATGGCGTTGTTCAATGACATGCAGGTCATACAATAAATAAAGACAACCCCTATGGCTCCTGCCGGTTGTCATACTCATCGACATGCAAGTCGTGATTCCTATTACAAGAACATGATCAATCTCATACATCACATATCATTCATTACATTCTTCTTGGCCATATCACATCACATAGCATACCCTGCAAAAACAAGTTAGACGTCCTCTAATTGTTGTTTGCATTTTTTACGTGGCTGCTATGGGTTTCTAGCAAGAACGTTTCTTACCTACGCAAAAACCACAATGTGATATGTCAATTTCTATTTACCCTTCATAAGGACCCTTTTCATTGAATCCGATCCGATTAAAGTGGGAGAGACTGGCACCCGCTAGCCACCTTATGCAACAAGTGCATGTCAATCGGTGGAACCTGTCTCACGTAAGAGTACGTGTAAGGTCGGTCCGGGCCGCTTCATCCCATGATGCCGCCGAATCAAGATTGGACTAGTAACGGTAAGCATATTGAACAACATCAACGCCCACAACTACTTTGTGTTCTACTCGTGCAAAGAATCTACGCAATAGACCTAGCTCATGATGCCACTGTTGGGGAACGTAGCAGAAATTCAAAATTTTCTACGCAACACCAAGTTCTATCTATGGAGAAACCAGCAACGAGGGGAAGGAGAGTGCATCTACATACCCTTGTAGATCGCTAAGCGGAAGCTTTCAAGAGAACGGGGTTGAAGGAGTCGTACTCGTCGTGATCCAAATCACTGGAGATCCTAGTGCCGAACGGACGGCACCTCCGCGTTCAACACACGTACAGCCCGGTGACGTCTCCCATGCCTTGATCCAGCAAGGTGAGAGGGAGAGGTTGGGGAAGACTCCGTCCAGCAGCAGCACGATGGCGTGGTGGTGATGGAGGAGCGTGGTAATCCTGCAGGGCTTCGCCAAGCACCGCGGGAGAGGAGGAGTACTTGGGAGAGGGGGAGGCTGCGCCAGGGGAAGCGTGAAGCTCCCATGCGCCTCCCCACTATATATAGGGGTGGAAGGGGCTGGTTTCTTGCCCTCCAGGTCCATTGGGGCGTTGGCAAAGGTGGGAGGAAAGAAATCCCATCATTTCCTTCCCCACCGATTGTTATCCCCCTTTTTTAGGGATCTTGATCTTATCCCTTCGGGATATGATCTTATTCCTTCTAAGGGGGGATCTTGGTTCCTTCCCCCTCAAAAAAAAGGGGGGGGATCTTGGTGCACCTTGAACAGGGATGTGGGGCCTTGCCCCCACTACCCACGTTCATGTGGGTCCCACCATGCAGGTGGGCCCCACTCCGGAACCTTCTAGAACCTTCCCGGTACAATACCGAAAAATCCCGAACATTTTCCGGTGGCCAAAATAGGACTTCCCATATATAAATCTTTACCTCCGGACCATTACGGAACTCCTCTTGACGTCCGTGATCTCATCCGGGACTCCGAACAACATTCGGTAACCACATACAAACTTCCTTTATAACCCTAGAGTCATCGAACCTTAAGTGTGTAGACCCTACGGGTTCGGGAACCATGCAGACATGACCGAGACATTCTCCGGTCAATAACCAACAGCGGGATCTGGATACCCATGTTGGCTCCCACATGTTCCACGATGATCTCATCGGATGAACCACAATGTCAAGGACTCAATCAATCCCGTATACAATTCCCTTTGTCTAACGGTATTGTACTTGCCCAAGATTCAATCGTCGGTATACCGATACCTTGTTCAATCTCGTTACCGGCAAGTCTCTTTACTCCTTCCGTAACACATCATCCCGTGATCAACCCCTTGGTCACATTGTTGACATTATGATGATGTCCTACCGAGTGGGCCCAGAGATACCTCTCCGTTTACACGCAGTGACAAATCCCAGTCTCGATTCGTGCCAACCCAACAGATACTTTCGGAGATACCTGTAGTGCACCTTTATAGCCACCCAGTTACGTTGTGATGTTTGGTACACCCAAAGCATTCCTACGGTATCCAGGAGTTGCACAATCTCATGGTCTAAGGAAATGATACTTGACATTTAGAAAAGCTTTAGCATACGAACTATGATCTTTGTGCTAGGCTTAGGATTGGGTCTTGTCCATCATATCATTCTGCTAATGATGTGCCATGGTCAGGAAACCGTAACCATCTGTTGATCAACGAGCTAGTCAACTAGAGGCTCACTAGGGACATGGTGTTGTCTATGTACCCACACATGTATCTGAGTTTCCTATCAATACAATTATAGCATGGATAATAAACAATTATCATGAACAAGGAAATATAATAATAACTAATTTATTATTGTCTCTAGGGCATATTTCCAACAGGCACAACCCACCAGGGTGCGCCTAGGGGGCCAGGAGCGCCCAGGTGGGTTGTGCCCACCTTGGTGGCCTCCCGCACCCCCTATTTTCCCTATAAAATCCCAAATATTCGAAAAACCCTCGGGGTTAACCTAGATCAGAAGTTCCGCCGCCGCAAGGCTCTGTAGCCACCAAAAACCAATCTAGACCCCATTCCGGTACCCTGTCGTAGGGGGAAATCATCACTGGTGGCCATTTTCATCATCCCGGCGGCCACCATGATGAGGAGGGAGTAGTCCACCCTCGGGGCTGAGGGTTTGTACCAATAGCTATGTGTTTAATCTCTCTCTCTCTCTCTCTCTCTCTCTCTCTCTCTCTCTCTCTCGTGTTCTTAAGATGGCACAATCTTGATGTATTGCTGGCTTTGTTAATGTAGTTAGATCATATGGTGTTTTCCCCTCTCTATCTTGTTGTGATGAATTGAGTTTTTTTCCCTTTGAGATTTCATTGTTATCGGATTGAATACTTTTATGGATGTGAGAGGACTTGATATATGTCTTGCATATGAATACTCGTGGTGATAATGGGGTATCATATTGATTCACTTGTTATGTGTTTTGACATTCAACTCGCGGATTCCCGCGGTGACATTGGGGTAATCTATGCATAGGGGTTGATGCACGTTCTCATCTTTTGTTTCTCCGATAGAAATCTCGTGACACTCTTTGAGGTTCTTTGTGTTGGATTGAGTATTATGAATCTGAAATTATTTGGTGTTATTTTATTACGAACTCTTTGATAGATCGATCGGAAAGAATAGCTTCAAGGTGGTATTGTACCCTACAAACGATTTCTTCTTATGTTCTCCGCTAGATAGGAACTTTGGAGTGATTCTTCATCGCACATTGAGGGATGTTTTTGTGATCCAATTATATTAGCATTGTTGAGAGATTGCACTAGTGAAAGTACGGACCCTAGGCCTCATTTTCAAGCATTCCAATACCGTTTTTGTGCCCGTTTACTATTTGCTACCTTGTTGTTTTTATTTATTTAGATTATAAAAATATATTTCTACCATCAATATTACACTTTTACCACCATCTCTTCACTGAACTGGTGCACCTATACAATTTGCCATTGTATTGGGTGAGTTGGGGACAAGAGATTCTTGTATTTGGTTGCAGGGTTGTTTGAGAGAGACCATCTTCATCCTACGCCTCCCATGGATTGATAAACCTTAGGTCATCCACTAGAGGGAAAATTGCTATTGTCCTACAAAACTCTGTGCGTGGAGGCCCAACATGAGTCTACAAGATTAAAGTTGCGTAGTGGACATCAAGGGACGTCCCCGAGCTGAACGTGTGCAGAATGCGGAGGTGTCGTGCATTAGGTACTTGATCGGTTGAAGTGCGAAGAAGTTCGACTACATCAACCGCATTGTGAAATGCTTCCGCTTACGATCTTCGTAGGTATGTAGACACACTCTCCCCCTCGTTGATATGCATCTTCATGGATAGATCATTGCGTGTGCGTAGAAAGAATTATTTTTTCCATGCAACCGATTCCCAACAGAATATAGTCTTGGAACTCAAGTGATGTAATTGCTACCTTCTCTTCTTCGTCATAGTTGTGGAGACAGAAAATCTTATCCACTTTTAATGCCCATGAGAGGTAGTCTTTGGGATCGGTGCTTCCGGAGAACTTTGGCATGTTGAAACCGATCTTGCCGTAGTGTTGCTCGTCATAATGCCAATATTGTCGTCACTCATGTCTTGGAGGTGGGTCTTCGTCCTCGTGCTCCTCTTGCTCCACTTGATTGTCTTGACGTTAAGGGCGAGGGATTCTCGCCCGGTTCCTCCTTTCTCGATTTTCTTCAAGGTGTGCGGCTTCCTCTTGGCGCACTTTGGCAACGTGCCTCATCTTCTTCATGCACACGACAGTTGTTCTCTTCGACGGTACGAGTGGCTTCTTGTAGAGCACGTTGTGCTTCGAGCACTTGTTCCTCACCACGTTGTTGTTCTCGCCGTAGTGGGTCGCCATCTTGTGTTTCTTGTCGTTGGTGTTGTGGGTGTTGCTCTTTGTCCAAGGTGCCTTGTTCTTGACGACAATGTCGGTCATGTTCTCGTAGTCGGTCTTGTAAATCATTGGCATGAATGGATTTTGTGAAGCTTGATGTTCTTGGTGGTTACCCCGAAGATGAGAGCAAACTCATGGAAGACTTGCATCAGATGATGAATCTGAAGAATGGCGCCTTGGGCTGTATCCTCTTGACAAAGACAATGTGGAAGAAGCACGGTTGACCATCATGGCTAAAAACTCTTCCATTTGGATAGTAATCTTGGTCTCCAGGTAGTCTCTTGTTCTTGCTTCAGATTGTCGCAAGTCGGTCGTGAGTTGCTCGATGCGGTCGCCCAAAGCTTCACTTTCTTGATGCAAGGCTCATTGAACACAAAATAGTTGGGTCTTGGATACGTAGTCGTTCGGTGCTTCGTGATTGTCAAATAGTGGACTTGAAGAAGTGCTCGGCCTAACCATCATGATCAAATATAGGTGAGTAGAGAATGAGAGAGAAAAACCAAAGTTACCTTTTCCAAAGATTGATGATGTATCGAGTATCACTCAATATAATGCTATGATAGTAGAATTGGCACCGGGTTTGTTTTTTCACACCTACACAAGTAAAGCTTATGGGGTAGCTTGGTTAGGATAGTGGCACAAAATTTGATGCAATAACTAGCAAGATATCAATAATGTTGAAAGAGATTCAAAAATTTGCAAGTGAAACGCGTAGACCAATAGCAATGAGTGGCACACAGAAAACACACACACATATAGATAGTTAGGGTCATGCAACCAAGGAATGAGCACAAAATATGGAATCCACAAAACACACTCGTGTTGCACAACTCAAGAGAGACGCTAGGATGATTGCGCAATAGGCGGATACGACAACTTGTGCACAACCTATGAGAGACACAACATATCAACTTTGTGTCACAAGTATGCTATGTATGTATGGTTCCCGGTGATTTTCTCACGATGATCAAGTATGGAAATTTGATATGCAATGTGGTGATTCTATGGCTATTGCTTACAAGCTCTTTGTTTTCCTCGTTGCTTAAAAGCTTTTCTCTTCTTTTTCTGAAATGGCCATTATGCAAAATTCCCAAACCAAGATAGCAATTATGTATATGCGGGAACAATATATAACATAAGAGATGATACGATGATATATGCATGCTATGATAGCTATGCGGAACGGGTATTACTAAAGTGCACAAGTATCATTTCCCGACAATACTCAACGGCTAGTCTCGATAGGAAAGTGGCGCAAAATGGGCTCAGGGTTAATAATGCAATGGCAAGGGGTAATGTATAGTGATGTTGTCGAGGTTACCGTCCTTGCTTACGGTTGGGGTGCCAAAACGATGAAGTGGTCATTGTCGAGGACGAATTCGTAGCAAAGTTGAGCGGCAGTGTTGTCGATGACGAACCATCCCTAACTAGCTGAAACACGTTAGGAAACGAAAACCTCAAACTCAAATTCTCAAATGGCAAACATGTCAAAATTGTTGTTAGTTGCGGAAGTCGGTGGTGCTATGTGGAAGAAATGGTGGGAAGCGATCAAAATTCGACAAATTTGGGTGGAGGTGGAAATGTTGGCTAACGAGGTTCTGTGTGGTTCTCCTACTGGATTGATAACCTTGGTTCTTAACTAAGGGAAATACTTATCTCTTCTGTACTGCTTGATCCTCTCCTCTTTCTTGCTTGGCCTTCCCCCGAGATGGGAGAAGTATCCCCCTCTGGTCCTTGGCCTCCCCAGCCCCTAAGGGGCAGGAGCCCCTCCTAGATTGGATCTCTCTCTCTCTCTCTCCCACTCTCTCTCCCTCTCTCTCCCTCTCCCT
>NC_041391.1:287184906-287195366 GCF_002162155.2 Triticum dicoccoides
TCTCTCTCCCTCTCTCTCCCACTCTCTCTCTCTCTCTCTCTCTCTCTCTGTGTGTGTGTGTGTGTGTTTTCTTCTCTATCCACGGTTCTGTTTTCTGGTCGAACACCGTTTCTTAAATAGCCAGAGATCCATAACTCCGATCAGGCTGAAATTTTAACACTACTTTCCCCCGATATTAGCTTCCTTGCGCCCGACGGACACCTCAAACTGACCTACGAGGAGTTCACAAGTGCCGGTGGTGCTCCCTAGGGGGTGCACCCCCTGAGCTTGTGAAGCACATGGGCCCTCCTTGTGTTGATTCTTGCGCCAAAAATTCACATATATTCCATAAAAATCTCCATAATTTTTATCGTGTTTGGACCATCTTTGATATGGACTTTTCTATGAAACAAAAAACATGCAACTAACAGGAACTAGCATCGGGCACTAGATTAATATGTTAATCCAACAAAATAATATAAAATACTGCCAAAACTATGCGGAAGTAGTAAGATAATGGCATGAAACAATAAAAAATTATAGATACGTTAGAGACGTATCAACATCCCTGGGCTTAATTCCTGCTCGTCCTCGAGTAGGTAAATGATAAAGCAAAAATAATTTTCGATGTGGAATGCTACCTAGCACAATCTTGATCAAATAATATAATCATGGCATGAATATTGGGATACGAATGATTCAAGGCAAAACTCTATCAATTTGACATCAAAACAATAATACACAATAATAGTAGTAAACAATCATTACCCTCCAAAATGCTAAAGAATGTTGTCCCTGCAAAATCATAATAGCATAGCATGCTTAGTCTTCCTAACATAAAGATATTAATCATGAAGTGCTCCGCTGACAAGCTGAGTAATCAAATCATACCTTTGCTCGCTCTAGCTTTTTCAACTTTTATGCAATACTTGAGGGTCAGTCAAGGACTTGGCACTCTGAATGACAAAGAGAATGATGATGGGGGTTTATAAGGGAAGACATATAGTGGAGCAAGTCTCACATCAACGCGACTGATCGTTAGGTAATGGAGAGGCCTTGCCACCAATGTTAATGCGAGGAGTAGGAATTTCCATGCAACGGGTGCACTAGAGCTATAACTGTATGAAAGCTCTCTATAGGAAACTAAGTAGGTAGCTGAATGCCAGTATAGTAAATAAGAAATACCCAATTCTCACACATAGATGCCCTATTGGATGAGTGGTGCTAAATATTACAGCAAGACTGCCTTAAGATCTAGCTATCATCAGATCAAGATGAGAGAGGAAGACAAGCCCAAAACTTCATTCAGAACCCTGTAACTATGAATTCAATGTGATGCGGGCTTACAAATGCTCCTGCAACGTTTCAAGCACTCATGAATGATGTGTTCAAGCCCAGAAGATTTGTGCTGGTTTGATGATATACTTCTCGGGTGTGCATCCAACTTGCTTGCTCATGAAGACCTCGAGCATTTGAGGAAGCTCGTCATTGGAGTATACAAGCCAAGTTCTATAATGTAAAAATATCACTAGTATATGAAAGTGAAAATCATGAAGACTCTCTATATGAAGTATATGGTGCTACTCTGAAGCACAAGTCATAAAAATGATAGTAGCATTGCCACTTCTCTCATATTCTCCTTTTTTTCTTTCTTCTTTTTGTTTTCTCTCTTTTTTTCGAGCAGTCTCATGGACCTCATCCCCACTTTTTTGAGGACTAAAAAGTCTCCACCATTCTTTTCCTCACTGGGATAATGGTCTAATGATTATTCTCATCAAACTTTATTTTACTTACAACTCGATAAACGAGAAAATATGACTACATATGAATGCCTCTGGCAGCGTACCAGGATGTGCAATGATTTGGCGTAACATACATATATATCAATGATGAATGGTAGATTTGCCACAAATATCATGTCAGCTATATGATCAACAAAGCAATATGACAATGAATGCTCAAGTCATGTATATGAAGATGGTGGAAGTTGCATGGCAATATATCTCAGTATGGCTATGGAAATGCCATGATAGGTAGGTATGGTGACTGTTTTCAGGAAGGATATATGAGGCTTATGTGTGACAGAGTGTATCATATCACGGGGTTTGGATGCACCGGTGAAGTTTGCACAAAATCTCTAGGTGAGAACAGGCAGTGCACAGTACCAAAGAGGCTAGCAAATATAGATATCTGGAAGTGATCAAGTCCAAGACATTAGATTAAACATAAAGAACTCAAATACTTGTTGCAAAAGACAATTAGCCCTTGAAGAAAAGCATAACCTTTCATACCCCTAGGGGGATAGATTGGGAGGAAAAGACCGTCACCGTTCCTGACCGCCACTCATAAGGTAGACACTCAAAAATAAATTATGCTCCAACTTCATTGCAAAACTAGAGGCTACACGTGCGTTCTTTAGGAATCACAAAATTTAGCACCAATATCTTTACTAAACCAAAATAATCCACTAGTAGACCCACATATTACCATCTCAATATCGCAAAACTACTACAAGGAATCAAACATATCACATTAAGTTATCTGTAAGTTTTATGCAGAATCTTCTGACTAACCATGTGAATAACCAATTCTTGTTAACTCTCTAAATAGATATAAGTGAAAAATGAGAGTTTAATTCTTTC
Organism: Triticum dicoccoides; assembly: GCF_002162155.2. Classification (NCBI taxonomy): domain Eukaryota; kingdom Viridiplantae; phylum Streptophyta; class Magnoliopsida; order Poales; family Poaceae; genus Triticum; species Triticum dicoccoides. The sequence continues at coordinate 287,187,528 of NC_041391.1, forward strand.
TTCAAAACACTCGGCCACACTCGAATAAATACAAGTGAAGCAAAAGAGCCTTCTACAAATAACTATATTTAAAATGTAGAGAAGCGTGCATCCAAACTTCAAAAGATATGCATGAAGCACAAGAAGCATTCTATAAAGTCATGCTCAAAAGATATAAGTGAAGAGTAAAGAGCATTCTATAAATCAACCAACGACTATCTCATACCAGCATGGTGCATAAAAAGGAAAAGGGAAAATAAACACAAAGGATGCTCCAAGAATTTACGCATATCATGTGAACAAAACAAAAACTGAGACATACGATAATTGTCAAGGAAGAAAGATGGGATGCCTTCCAGGGCATCCCCAAGCATAGATGCTTGAGTATCCTTGAAAATTTGTTTTGGTTCCTTGGGCATCCCCAAGTTTGAACTCTTTACTCTCCTTATTCTTCTCATATCGGTGTCTCACTTTTCGAACACTTCATCCATACAAAACTTAACTGTATTTATTAGAGGGGTTAGTACATATAACATCAAATCCCATCATGTATTGATCTAACAATATTGTCTAATAATAATCCAACATTACCTACCATGTGTTAATACAATTCTAATGCTCCCAGATCAATGGGTCTTGGCAAAATTGTAAGCATAAGCAGATAAAGAAACTATAACAACAATGTGTGAAAACAGGATAGTATGTAAAGATGCAGATGAAACATATACTTTTGTAACTCCAAAAACTCTGAAAACATAGGGCATGATAAATAATTCATATAGCAGTATTGTGTAAAAGATTCAGAATTTTTGCACACACTACTACAGGATGGTGCTAACGAGACACTGCGATCAGAGACCTTCGACGAAACTGTGTGCGATGCCATAATCGCAAAAGGTGGTGTAAAAACCGTCAAAAAGGTGCAAAATGTTTGCGATCGAGGATGCATCAAACAAGGTTCAGATTTTAGTTGCGTGTGTGATGCAGTGCATACGGTCCAGCTCAATTAACTGTTTGCGATGAGGAGGAACAAAAGAAACGGGAAGCCAAATGAAGGTGTGTGCGATGTACAGCATACAGTTCACTTGGATGAACTGTTTGTGATTAGGCAACACAAAAGACACGGTTAGCCAGATCAAGGTGTGTGCGATATTCGGCATGCAGTTCTCTTGGATGAATTGTTTGTGTTGAGACAAGAGAACAGAAATGGTTCAATATAACAAGATGTGTGTGATACGCGGCAAACAGGTCCGTAATCAGAAATGTGTGTGAAGACTGATAATAACACAGACGATTGCTTCTAATAAGACGTATGTGATATGCTCTATCTACACAACATCTATTGGCCATTGGGGGACGGGCGATCATCCGGATACGCCATAAGGATGTGAAGAGGCATTCTATATCAGCAAGGACTAGCTGTTTATTTTTTATTTTTTTTAACACATGTTAAAGAAGGTCTACTGCATTAATTTTTGACAATGTGTGATACGTGGTCTACAGTTGATCCATCTGACCTATTTGTGATGGAATAAGCCGTGTGTGTTGTGGGCAAACGCTTGCTAGTATTCAACTGTTTGCGATTGATGAATTCATCACCGACGGGTTCCCTAGTGTGGTCCGTGTTCATCTGATCATCATCTACTTCTTGTGCTAGCTCGATGTTCCTTCTATGCTAAGTTTGCATTAATTGATGGCGTTTTATGAACACGCCACCATTTCCGCCATTTCCTTACCTGTTTCCCGCCAGCCAGCAATATTCGCATAAACCTAGGTGACGGGCGACGCACGGAGGCGACAAGTGCAGCGTGTAGCACATCCACCTTTTCCAAGCATCCCAACCCAAAAAGTGCCGCCTCTGCCATCAACCTCGTCCATGAGGAAAACGAGCAGGCGCCACGGCCCGTCGAGGCCGAGGCGCTCCCCGGCAATGTGATGGACAACGCTGTGATGCGTGTCATCGCCAGGTTGAGCAGACCTTTGGCGCATGGCGCTTGAGCGCCACGGATTAAGATAGGCATGTCAGCGCTGACAGGCTGCAGCTCGCTGCACAACATGATCGATGTCGCGTCGTAGAGCAAGCTAGGCGCGTCCGCGCCGATAAGCTGTGGCTCGCCGCATGGCGAGACCGTTGGAGCACTGCAGAGCGAGAGGTGCGGTGCGCCGCACAGAAAGAGCGGATCCATTGGCGCTTGCCTGCTGTCGATACGGTGTCGCAGCTGGGTACATGTCCCGTCAGTACCCCCATTCCTCGCCAGGAGTGGGTCGAGGCCCTCACCACCGTACTTGCACCATAGGATGGTCGTGTTGTACTTGCACCGGACGCCCGCCGTGCCATTCGCACGGGCGGCGCCGTTCGCCTTGTCCGCGGCCCGCTGGATGCCAACTCACTAATCCGTACGCTCGACCGCCACCTTGGCCCAGGTGTCCACCTGGGCGCAGTAGAGGAACATGGTCATCGCATCCTCGAGCTGGTGATCTCTGATGAAATAGCCAACTTGGAGCTCGAGGTGACTCTCTAGATGTACCGCGAGGGTGTCGACCGCTTGGACGAATGCTTGCACGAGTTCAGGCAGAGCCAAGAGCTACCATAGGCAAGGGCTGCTGGTCATGGTCTCATGGACGAGTTTTATTTTGTTGAGTCGTTTCGACGTGGATAGCTATGTATTACCAACAATCATAGTTTGCTCTATTTATTCCTCTGTTTCAATGTGTGTACTCTGTTTTCCGTTCTTATATGTTCTGTTTCAATGTGTGTGTATATACGCTTTCCATTCTATATATGTGGATGATAACAGCTAGATTCAAGTTAGTATAAAAATAGATGGAAAAGGGAATTCATAATATATATAGATATATATTAATTGTTCATTAGTTCATCACAGAATATATATATATATATATATATATATAATATCATCACATATACGTGATGATACTTAACTACTAGGTATGATGCATAAAATTGAAATCGAACAATACTAAAACTAATAATCCCTCCTGGGGCGAGTATTCCCACAGCCCCTCCCCAACAGCTCCCTAGTGTGCGACGTCTTCCCAGTGCAGAGGCAGTACTCCGTCTTCTCCGCCTTGTAGCGCTTGACGTACCGATCTGCCTCTTGCTGGCAGACACGCACGAACGATCTTGCCATTTTGTTGGGCGCCCACCGGAGCTCCTCGTCGGTGGCACGCTGGAGCTTATTGGCCCACCTCCATGCAGCGACGAGGCGCCCAGTGCCTATGACCTTCCTCGTGAAGTACCCGTCTTCGTACACCTCCTCGGCATGACGACGCGCCCGCCCCCAAAGCTCCGCCGCCTCCTTTTTCCAGGTGGCATCACGGGCTTCATAGGCCGCCTGGTACCTGGCTTCCTCCTCCGCCTTCTCCTTCTTGAATGCCACTTGCCTGACTTTCTCAGCCGGCGGCAGCGACTTCCACAAACAAAAATTGTACTATCCCCAAAACCAATCAAATTTGGGGGGTCCGCTGCTATTAGAGTGAGCGTCCTCGGGGGCGGTGACTCCTCGTTGGCGCATGGGCAGACCGGCGGTGCCATGGCAGAGATTAGAGAGAGAGAGAGAGAGAGAGAGAGAGAGAGAGAGAGGATGTAGGTGAGAATGTAGGTAATATGACGCGAGCAAGGTAGTATTTATTGGCGGCAGGAATCAAGATCGACGGGGATAGTACACACGCTGGTCGCCGGAATTTACGAGTACTGTAGTTTGAATTACACATGATTCCCGCAGCAAAATCCATGTGTGAAGATAATAGCTGATGGTTTCCAATACAGAACCGTGTCTGATTAATGATCCCCGCCACTCACCTACCAAACCTCAAGCCGCGAGATAGAGTGCCAATCGTGTGGGGGCCGGTTTTCTTTCCAGATCTTACAGTTTCTTTTTTGAACACCAGATATTTACATCGTCTGATGATTTTTAAACTCGCACACAAGTACACAAAAATATGAATTTTCAAACCGCTATGGTTAGGCGTTGCATGTAGATGTAGTTCAAATTTGAATTACGGTCATTAAATGGCTAGAAATCTCTTAAATGTCTATAAAAGGTCAAATGACCACTGAAATTTTCCAAATATTCACATGACAGTTGTATTAGTGCACGTTAAATGTAGAAAAAAATTGAAGGCCGTAAGTGGAAGCTATCTCTAGTTCGTCATCAAACATGCATTGTTCCCTCTCGGAACCAGGAGCCTTCGAGCGAGTTTGCTCTGGTTTGTGAGGTGTGTGTGTCCTAACTTTCGTCAAGCATGCCAAATTTTTTACGACATCATCTTGGTGGCATGAAATTATATCAACCAAGGTTTCATGTGTTTCAGATCATTTTTAATTTTTTTGGAATTAAAATGCCATGTCACTCCATGCATACATATGCATGTGTCCATGTCGTGAGACAAATATGTTTGAAAATTCCTTCTAATTTACTGCACATGGAATTAACTTGCACACAAGTACACAAATATGATTTTTCAAACCGTTATGGTTAGACGTTGCATGTAGATGTAGTTCAAATATGAATTACGGTCATTAAATGGCTAGAAAATCACTTAAATGTCTTTAAAAGGTCAAATGACCCCTAGAATTTTCCAAATTTTCACATGACAGTTGTAGTAGCACATGTTAAATGTAGAAAAAAATTGAAGGCCGTAAGAGGAAGCTATCTCCCGTTCGTCAACAAACATGCATTGTTCCCTCTTGGAACCACGAGCCTTCTATTGAGTTGCTCCCGTTTGTGAGGGGTGTGTGTCCAAACTTTCGTCAAACATGCCAATTTTTTACCACATCATCTTCGTGGCTTGAAATTACATCAACCAAGGTTTCATGTTTTTCTGATCAGTTTTTAATTTTTTGGAATTAAAATGCCATGTCACTCCATGCATACATATGCATGTGTCCATGTCATGAGACAAATATGTTTGAAAATTCCTTCTAATTTAATGCACATGGAATTAACTCGCACACAAGTACACAAATATCATTTTTGAAACCGTTATGGTTAGCCGTTGCATGTAGATGTAGTTCAAATTTGAATTACGGTCATTAAATGGCTAGAAAATCACTTAAATGTCTTTAAAAGGTTAAATCACCCCTAGAATTTTCCAAATTTTCACATGACAGTTGTAGTAGTGCACGTTAAACGTCTAAAAAAATTGAAGGCCGTAAGAGGAAGCTATCTCCTGTTCGTCATCAAACATGCATTGTTCCCTCCCGGAACCACGAGCCTTCTAGTGAGTTGCTCTGGTTTGTGAGGGGTGTGTGTCCAAACTTTCGTCAAACATGCCAATTTTTTTACCATGTCATCTTGGTGGCATGGCATTACATCAACAAAGGTTTCATGTTTTTCTGATCATTTTTAATTTATTGGAATTAAAATGCCATGTCACTCCATGCATACATATGCATGTGTTCATGTCGTGAGACAAATATGTTTGAAAATTCCTTCTAATTTACTGCACATGGAATTAACTCGCACACAAGTATAAAAATACGATTTTTCATACCGTTATGGTTAGCCGCTACATGTAGATGTAGCTCAAATTTAAATTACGGTCATTAAATGGCTAGAAAATCACTTAAATGTCTTTAAAATGTCAAATGACCCCTAGAATTTTCAAAAATTTCACATTACAGTTGTAGTCTCTATTGGAAAAGGCAGTGCCTAGGAGGCACTTAAGCACGCCTAGGCGCTAGGCAATGGCCAATCGCATCGCCTAGGGCATAAGCAGAAGTCTAGGCAGAGCAAGTAAGAAATTGTCTACCCGAGCGAGAAATCATTCCATATTGCACTGATATGCCAAAAGGGCCATATTCCAATCATAGTAGCTGGTAGTTAACATACTTATATGCCCTGAATTAATAAAATACACGTATAATAACCACATATACACTCTGATAGTAAAAATCATATTACCGCCTAGGCTGTGCCTAAGGCGCTTAAGCACCGCCTAGGCACTAGGCGAAGGCCAAGCGCCTCGCTTACGCCTACCGCTTTTTCCAACTTTGGTAGTAGTAGTGCACGTTAAACAAAGAAAAAAATTCAAGGCCATAAGAGGAAGTTATCTCCCATTCGGCGTCAAACATGCATTGTTCCCTCTTAGAACCACAAGCCTTTAGTGAGTTGCTCCGGTTTGTGAGGGGTGTGTGTCCAAACTTTCGTCAAACATGCCAATTTTTTTACCGCATCATCTTGGTGTCACGAAATCACATCAACCAAGGTTTCATGTTTTTCTGATCATTTTTTAATTATTTGAATTAAAATGCCATGTCACTCCATGCATACATATGCATGTGTCCATGTCATGAGACAAATATGTTTGAAAATTCCTTCTAACTTACTGCACATGGAATTAACTCGCAGATAAGTACACAAATATGATTTTTCAAACCGTTATGGTTAGCCGTTGCATGTAGATGTAGTTCAAATTTTAATTACGGTCATTAAATGGCTAGAAAATCACATAAATGTCTTTAAAAGGTCAAATGACCCCTAGATTTTCCAAAATTTCACATTATAGTTGTAGTAGTGCATGTTAAATGTAGAATGAAATTGAAGCTTGTAAGACGAAGCTATCTCCCTTTCGTCATCAAACATGCATTGTTCCCTCTTGGAACCACGAGCCTTCTAGTGAGTTCCTCCGGTTTGTGAGGAATGTGTGTCCAAAGTCCAAACTTTCGTCAAACATGCCAAAAATCTTACCACATCATCTTGGTGGCATGACATTACAACAACCAAGGTTTCATGTGTTTTTGATATTTTTTTAATTTTTTGGAATTAAAATGCCATGTCACTCCATGGATACATATGCATGTGTTCATGTCGTGAGATAAATATGTTTGAAAATTCCTTCTAATTTACTGCACATGGAATTAACTCGCACACAAGTACACAAATATGATTTTTCAAACTGTTATGGTTAGCCGTTGCATGTAGATGTAGTTCAAATTTGAATTATGGTCATTAAATGACTAGAAAATCACGTAAATGTCTTTAAAAGGTCAAATGACCCCTTGAATTTTCCAAAATTTCACATTACAGTTATATTACTGCATGTTAAACGTAGAAAAAAATTGAAGGCCGTAAGAGGAAGCTATCTCTCGTTCGTCATCAATCATGCATTGTTCCCTCTCGGAACCACGAGCCTTCTAGTGAGTTGCTCCGGTTTGTGAGGGGTGTGTCTCCAAACTTTCGTCAAACATGCCAATTTTTTTACCACATCATCTTGGTGGCTTGAAATTACATCAACCAAGGTGTCATGTGTTTCAGATATTTTTTTAATTTTTTGGAATTAAAATGCCGTGTCACTCCATGCTTAATTGTGTCATAGCAGTTAGACCAATATGTTTGAAAATTCCTTCCAATTTACTGCATATGGAATTAAATCACACACAAGTACACAAAAAATGAGTTTTCAAACCGTTATGGTTAGCTGTTGCATGTACATGTAGTTCAAATTTCTATTACGGTCATTAAATGGCTAGAAAATCACATAAATGTCTTAAAAGGTCAAATGACCCCTGAAATTTTCCAAAATTTCACATGACAGTTGTATTGGTACTACAAAATTTCTCGTACATTTAAAACAGCATCCATTGCCACTTTACTCCAGATTCGTCTTTCACAGCTAATAAAAAATATCTGCAACATCACACATAGTTGTGTTTCTAGGAACCGTTTGTGATGAAAATATCTGGGTCTATTTAAGTCTCCCTCCTTAAGCTTCGCCGGCTCGTCTACACCAGTGCCGGCAACCCCCGAGTCCACGAACCCCGATCCCCATTCCTGCACCCCCTTCTTGTAAAGATGACACCGTGGAAACGCTTTGTGAAGGCCCATACGATGGTTG